>NW_027142361.1:27013165-27140372 GCF_026170545.1 Melanerpes formicivorus | reverse complement strand
GAGGGGAGCTGGTGGCCCAGCCTCACATTCCTCTGGTGCCTTTGGGGCATGCCAGGTTCACGAGGATCATGGTGGCAGGGCTCTCTGGGACAAAAACAGTTTGAGGAGAAACATCTTGGCTGCTTTGCAGCTCATGAACACCGCTCTTGTGCCGTCCTCCTCCTAGCAGAATGGTCTGCAAGCCTGGGCTGCCTTTACAAAACATCTGCTGTAGACATCCCAGGGTGAGCAGCATGGAAATTCATGGGGCAAATGGAGGAACCTACCCTATTTTCCTCATGTGCTCCATCCAGCCTCCAGAGGCTCCAGAGGCTCCAGCGAGGGAAAAGCCCTCTGGCCAGTCCATTTCCTTGCTGCTGGAGTCTCCTTCGGCACAATTTTTGGGCCCTCTAGTGGTTAGTGGCATTTTGGGGACAAAATTTCGGTGCTTTTTTTCCCCCCCAGCGCGGGCGGTTGTGGCTTCCTCCTGGCAAAGCCAGGGCTGTGTTTGGACAATGTGATTGCTGAGAGAGAGAGAGAGAAAGGCAGAGATGGCTTCATCGGGAGCTCGACTCGCACAGGGATTCCCCTGGATGAAAACAAAAAGGAAAAAAAAAAGAAGCAAGGGAGCAAAGGCTGGCACGTCACCCCCCCTGCAGCCATCCAAAGAGGGGGAAGCTTGAGGGATACCTGCAAAGCTGTAGGGTTAACGACTCTATTTACGACTTATATTTTCTTCAGCACCCTTTACCAAACAAGGCAGCAGAGCCTCGAAGCAGCAAACCATAGGGCTCCCACCACCCCCTCCCCTGCTTCTTGCCTCTCGCAGGCACTTGCTTAAGCTTTTATTATATTTGGCCATGGGACATTTGGTAAACTTGCTGATGATATCAGAGGGCTGATTTTCTTCTTCTTCTTCTTCTTTTATTTTTTTTAACAAACGGTCCAAAGTTGCCACTATTGACACCTCCAAATTCTGGAGTATTTACACTGCTCGAGGTGCGCACTCGCCCCAGGGCTGAGATTAACAAACAGCGCTGGCGGGGAAGGGCTGCAGCCAAATCCACCGTGGTTGTTTATAAAACCTTTACAACTCATCAAGCTTCTCCTAACACACTGGCACTGTTCAATTACCATCACTTTTAGAGAGCCTTAGCAAAACACCCGTTGCCCATGTAAATAGGCAAATCTGAACACCCCCCCCCCGGCCCCATCCCCCCCTGCCAGCCGCTCTGTTGGCTTACATACTGTAGGTAATGTTTTTCTTTTGCTCAAATTTGTTCTAGAAACTAATCACGCTCTGATAAAGCCATCTGCAAATATGAAAAAGATTGACATCCACATGTCAAAGTTTACACAGCCTGACCAAGTGTACATATAGTGAGAGGGCGACGGCGCGAGGGCCCCCGCCGCGCCAAGTTCCACCCCTGGGCCCTGCCAGAGGGGATGCCGTGCTAGGGAAACCCAAGCAAGCCCCTGCCCCGGGGGGGTGCTGCTGGTTGCAGCCTGAAATGGGAAGGGTTCCTGGGGAGAGGGCTTCAAACTGGAGGGTTCCAGTGCAGGCAGCAGGTTTGGATGAGCAGAGTTGGGATGGGGATGCTCTGCTGCAGACGTGGCACTTTTGGGATGGGGTTTAATCACAGAGTCACAGAAAGATTCAGGTTGGAAGAGACCCTCAGGACAGGACAGGACAGGACGGAATGGAATAGAATAGAATAGAATAGAATAGAATAGAATAGAATAGAATAGAATAGAATAGAATAGAATTAACCAAGTTGGCAAAGACCTTCAAGATCATTGAGTCCAACCTATCACCCAACACCATCTAATCAACTAAACCATGGCACCAAGCACCCCATCCAGTCTCTTCCTGAACACCTTCAGTGATGGTGACTCCACCACCTCCCTGGGCAGCACATTCCAATGGCCAATCACTCTCTCTGTGAAGAATTTCTTCCTAACATTCAGCCTAAACCTCCCCTGGTGCAGCTTGAGACTGTGTCCTCTTGTTCTGGTGCTGGGAGAAGAGACCAACCCCCCACCTGGCTACAACCTCCCTTCAGGGAGTTGTAGAGAGCAACAAGGTCTCCCCTGAGCCTCCTCTTCTCCAGGCTAAGTATCCCCAGATCCCTCAGCCTCTCCTCATAGGGATCACCCCTAAACCATAGCCCCAAGCACCACATTCAGACCATCTTTAAACACATCCAGGGTTGGTGACTCCACCTCCTCCCTGGGCAGCACATTCCAATCCCTGACCACTCTTGCTGGGAAAAAATGTTTCCTACTGCCCAGTCTAAACCTACCCAGTCATAGCTTCAGGCCCTTCCCTCTTGTTCTTTTACTAATTACCTGTGAGAAGAGACCAGCAGCAGCCTCTCTAATGGCCATAGTGGCATTAGGTCGAAGGTAGAACTTAGAGAATCATCATAGAGGTCTATTCCAACCAAAGCAATTCTATGATTCTATGATTCTGTGTTACCTGGCTTCCCCAAGATGTCAGAGACCTGTCCCCAAGATGTTACAAGGGTTGGGCTTGTTCAGCCTGGAAAAAAGAAGGCTCTGGGGAAACCTTAGAGCAGCTTTCCAGTACATGAAGGAGGCCTACAAGAAAGCTGGGGAGGGACTTTTGACAAGGGCTTGCAGTGATAGGACAAGAGGGAATGGATCGAAGGTTGAGGAGGACAGATTTAGAGTGGATGTTAGAAAGACATTCTTTACAATGAGGGTGGTGAGACACTGGAACAGGTTTCCCAGGGAGGATGTGGATGCCCCCTCCCTGAAGACGTTCAAGACCAGGTTGAATGAGGCCTTGAGCAACCTGGGCTGGTGGAAGGTATCCCTGCCCATGGCAAAGGGGTTGGAACTGGATGTTTAAGGTGCTTTCCAACCCAAAACTTTCTATGATTCTATGATTCTATTACTCTATGTTTCTATGACTCTATGATTCTGTGGTTCTATGATTCTATAACTCTATGACTCTATGGATCTATGACTCTATGACTCTATGATTCTATGACCCTATGATTCTATGGTTCTATGGTTCTATACTCCAGCACTTTGATCCATCCTGGCCTATCACATTCCCATGCCTGAATGCTCCCTGGGATGCTCCCATGTGGTGATTCTCCCACACTGGGATGCTTTCACACTGGGATGCTCATGCATGAGGGTGCTTCTCTACAGATCTCCAGCAACCGTCTGAACTTAGAATAAACATTTAGAATAAACCAAACCAGGTTGGAAGAGACATTCAAGGTCACCGCGTCCAACCCATCAACCAATCCAACCCACCCAAACAGCTAACCCATGGCACCAAGTACCCCACCAAGTCTCCTCCTGAACACCTCCAATGACGGCGACTCCACCACCTCCCAGGGCAGCCCATTCCAATGGGCAATCACTCTTTCTGTATAGAACTTCTTCCTAATATCCAACCTGAACCTCCCCTGGCTTGGCCAGCTCATCTGCCAGCTCTCTCAGCACCCTAGGATGAATCCCATCTGGTCCCATGGACTTCTGGGGATCCAAGCTGCTAAGGAGAGTTCCAACCACCTCCTCATAAACCTTTATTAGAATAAAGCAAACCAGGTGGGAAGAGACCTTCAAGATCATCGTGTCCAACCCCATCAACCAATCCAACCCACCCAAACAGCTAACCCATGGCACCAAGCACCCCATCAAGTCTCCTTCTGAACACCTTCAATGACGGCGACTCCATCACCTCCCCGGGCAACCCATTCCATAGCGCAATCACTCTTTCTGTATAGAACTTCTTCCTAACATCCAACCTGAACCTCCCCTGGCGCAGCCTGAGACTGTGTCCTCTTGTTCTGGTACTGGGTGCCTGGGAGAAGAGACCATCATCCGCCTGTCTACAACCTCCCTTCAGGTAGCTGTAGAGAGTGATAAGGTCACCCCTGAGTCTCCTCTTCTCCAGGCTGAGCAACCCCAGCTCCCTCAGCCTCTCCTCATAGGGCTTGTGTTCCAAACCCCTCACCAACTTTGTTACTCTTCTCTGGACTCGTTCCAGCAAGTCAACATCCTTCCTAAACTGAGGGGCCCAGAACTGGACACAGTACTCAAGGTGCGGCCTAACCAGTGCAGTATACAGAGGCAGAATGACCTCCCTGCTCCTGCTGGCCACACTGTTCTTGATGCAGGCCAGGATGCCATTGGCCCTCTTGGCTGCCTGGGCACACTGCAGGCTCATGTTCAGCCTACCATCAACCAGCACCCCCAGGTCCCTCTCTGCCTGGCTGCTCTTCAGCCACTCTGACCCCAGCCTGTAGCACTGCATGGGGTTGTTGTGGCCAATGTGCAGAACCCGGCACTTGGATGTGTTAAATCTCATGCCGTTGGATTCTGCCCATCTGTCCAGCCTGTCGAGGTCCCTCTGCAGAGCCTCTCTACCCTCCAGCAGATCAACTCTTGCCCCCAGCTTGGTGTCGTCAGCAAATTTACTGATGATGGACTCAATGCCCTCATCCAGATCATCAATAAAGATGTGAAAGAGCACAGGGCCCAGCACTGATCCTTGGGGCACACCACTAGTGACTGGCCGCCAGCTGGATGTGGCACCATTCACCACCACTCTCTGGGCTCGGCCATCCAGCCAGTTCCTAACCCATCGCAGTGTGCTCCCGTCCAAGCCATGGGCTGACAGCTTGGCCAGCAGTTTGCTATGGGGGACGGTTGTCAAAGGCCTTGCTGAGGTCCAGGTAGACTACATCAACAGGCCTCCCCACATCTACCAGGCGGGTCACCTGATCATAGAAGGAGATCAGGTTGGTCAGGCAGGACCTGCCCTTCCTAAATCCATGCTGGCTAGGCCTGATCCCATGGATCTCATGGAACATAGGGAAACTGTGCAGCTCCCTGGCTCCTTCTGCCAGCTCTGCAGGCCAGCTGTCAGGAAGACGTTCTGCCCTTCTAGTAAAAATTGGGGCAAAGAAGGTGTTAAGTATCTCTGCCTTTTCCTCATCCCTTGATACAACATTTCCCTCCATGTCAACCAAGGAGTGGAGGTTGTCCTTCCCCTTCCTCTTGCTATTAATGTATTTATAGAAGGACTTTTTGTTGTCCTTCACAGTAGAGGCCAGTTTAAGCTCCAAGTGTGCTTTTGCCTCCCTAATTTTCTTCCTACAAGACCTAGCAACATCCTTAAACATTCCATGGGTTGCCTCCCCTTTCTTCCAAAGGTGATACACCCTCTTTTTTTCCCTTACTTCCATTAAAAGTTCATTGCCCATCCAGGCTGGCTGTCTGCCCCGGCGGCTCATCTTCTGGCACATTGGCACAGCCTGTCCCTGAGCCTTCAACAATTCTTCATTGAAGTAGGACCAGCTCTCCTGGACCCCTTTGTTTTTAAGGGCTTTATCCCAAGGAACCCTCTGAATTAGTTCCTTGAGTAACCCGAAGTCTGCCCTCCGGAAGTCCACAGTGGAGGTCTTCTTGCTGCCCCTCTTAGCTTGACCAAAAACCGAGAATTCAATTACCTCGTGGTCACTGGACCCCAAACACCCTCCAACCACCACATCACCCACCAGCCCTTCCCTGTTGGTGAAGAGGAGGTCAAGCATAGCCTTGCCCCTGGTAGGCTCTCGCAGCACCTGGGATAACAAGCTGTCCTCCATGCATTCTAAGAACCTCCTAGACTGTTTCCTCTCTGCTGTGTTGAGACCCCAGCACATGTCGGGCAGGTTGAAGTCGCCCATGAGAACAAGGTCCGGAGATCTTGAGACAGCCTTAAGCTGCCTATGGAATGCTTCATCAACATTTTCCTCCTGGTTGGGTGGTCTATAACAGACTCCAACCATGGTGTCTGCCCTGCTGGTCTTCCCTCTAATTCTTACCCACAAGCATTCAACCCAATCGTCCCTAATCTCCATCTCAATGGCATCGAGTGCCTTCCTGATGTACAGGGCCACCCCTCTACCCCTTCTTTCTTGCCTGTCTATCCTGAAGAGCCTGTAGCCGTCAATTGCAGTGCTCCAGTCATGTGAGTTGTCCCACCACGTCTCTGTGATGGCAACTACATCATAACTTTCCTGCTGCATCAAGGCTTCCAGCTCCTCCTGTTTGTTACCCATGCTTCGTGCATTAGTGTACATGCACTTCAGCTGGGCTGCTGGTTTCACCTCCAACTCTAGCTAGACGCCCCCAGACTCTTGCCCGAGGGGACTAGTTTCAGCCCCTTCCCCCTTCGAAACTAGTTTAAAGCCCTGTCAATGAGACCTGCCAATTCCCTTCCCAGGATCTTTTTCATAGTTTCATAGTTTCATAGTTTCATTCAGGGTTGGAAGGGACCACAAGGATCATCTAGTTCCAACCCCCCTGCCACGGGCAGGGACACCCCACACTAGATCAGGCTGGACAGAGCCTCATCCAGCCTGGGCTTAAACACCCCCAGGGACGGGGCCTCGACCACCTCCCTGGACAACACATTCCAGGGTTTCACCACTCTCATGGTGAAGAACCTCCTCCTCACATCTAGCCTGAATCTCCCCACCTCCAGCTTCATTCCATTCCCCCTAGTCCTATCACTACCTGAGATCTTGAGAAGTCCTTCCCCAGCCTTCCTGTAGGCCCCCTTCAGATACTGGAAGGCCACAATTAGGTCACCTCGGAGCCTTCTCTTCTGCAGACTGAACAGTCCAAACTCCTTCAGTCTGTCCTCATAGGAGAGGTGCTCCAGCCCTCTGATCATCCTCGTGGCCCTTCTCTGGACACGCTCCAGCACCTCCACATCCCTCTTGTAATAGGGGCTCCAGAACTGGACACAGTACTCCAGGTGGGGTCTCACCAGGGCTGAGTAGAGGGGGAGGATCACCTCCCTCGACCTGCTGGCCACACTTCTCCTGATGCAGCCCAGGATCTGATTGGCTTTGCGGGCTGCAAGTGCACATTGAGAGCTCATGTTGAGCTTTTTGTCCACCAGCACCCCCAAGTCTCTCTCCTCAGGGCTACTTTCCAGCCAGTCACTGCCCAGCCTGTATTTTTGCCTGGGATTGCCTCGACCCAGATGCAGGACTCTGCACTTGCCCCCATTGAACTTCATGAGGTTGGCTTGTGCCCACCTCTCCAGCCTGTCAAGGTCCCTCTGGATGGCCTCCCTTCCCTCCAGCGTGTCTGCTGCACCACACAGCTTGGTGTCATCAGCAAACTTGCTGAGGGTGCACTCAATGCCACTGTCCATGTCACCCACAAAGATGTTGAATAAGACAGGTCCCAGGACTGATCCCTGAGGGACTCCGCTTGTCACTGGCCTCCACTGGGACATGGAGCCATTGACAGCCACTCTTTGGGTGTGGCCATCAAGCCAGTTCCTTATCCATCTAGTGGTCCACCCATCAAACCCATGTCTCACCAGTTTGGAGACCAGGATGTGGTGCGGGCAGTATCAAAGGCTTTGCTCAGGTCCAGGTAAATGACATCGCTTGCTCGCCCCTCATCTATTAATTTTGTCACCTGCTCATAGAAGGCCACCAGGTTGGTCAGGCAGGATTTGCCCTTGGCAAAGCCATGCTGACTGTTCCCAATCACCTCTTCACTATTCTTTTGAACGAGTAGTGCCTCAAGGATCTGCTCCATGATCTTTCCAGGCACAGAGGTGAGACTGACTGGCCTGTAGTTCCCTGGTTCCTCCTTCTTACCCTTTTTGAAGATGGGGGCAATGTTTCCCCTTTTCCAGTCTGTGGGGACTTCACCAGATGTCCATGACTTTTGAAATATAATAGAGAGGGGTTTAGCAACCTCATCTGCCAGTTCTCTCAGTACCCGTGGGTGTATCCTGTCGGGTCCCATGGACTTGAACACTTTCAGGTTCTTCAGATGATCACGAACCTGATCTTCACTTAAAATGGGCAGTTCTTCCTCCCCGTCCCTGGCTTTGACTTCCATAACATCAGGAGTGTGGCTAGAGGCCCTGTGGTGGGTGAAAGGGTAAGGCCAAGAAGCCTCCTCCCTTCCCCCTTGTAAGGTAAAAGGGAAAAAAAATTGAAGGGAAAGGAAAAAAAACTCGCAAGCTGAATTAGCAAAGCAGTGGAGCTATATTTACAAAGCGATGTAGGGTTTGCAGGGGATTATTTACAAATTTACAATATCTACAATATATACAAAGATATACAACAGAGTAACACAGAAATGAGATTGAACCCCTCTCGGCAGAGAGGGGGGTTCCCCACCTCCTCTTTCCCCTCTTTCCCCCCTTTCCCCAGATTAGGTTAGAAGAGAAAGAAAAGAAAGGAAAAAAAAGTTAGAAGCAGTTCGTGTTAATTGGAAAGGAGTTAATATACAGGCCTGGTATCTTATCGGCCTCAAGGCCGAAGCCTTGGCAGAAAGCCCAGGACAGAAAGCTGTTGCCTGAAGAAGAGGCGGAAGCAAGACTGACTGAGAAGTGCTGGAAATGTCCAGTATAGTCCCAGCTCAGAAGTGCTTCCTCCCACTCGTCCAATGAAATTAGTTTAGACTATTCCTTCCGTTTACCAACTTCCGTCCACCATATTCCCTTTCTTAAGGGGGCAACGTCAACCGGCCACAGGCCCTTACAGTGAAGACTGAGGTAAAGAAGTTATTAAGTACCTCAGCCTTTTCCTCATCACTTGTGACCATGTCACCATTTTCGTTTCTGAGGGGGCCCACACCTTCCCTAGTCTTCTTCTTCCCATTAATATACCTGTAAAAGTTCTTAGTGTTTCCTTTAATCTCCCTGGCTAGATTCAATTCAAACTCTGCTTTGGCTTTCCTAACCAGGACTCTTGCTGCTCGGGAGGCTTCCTTATATTCCCCCTGTTCTACCTGTCCTTCTCTCCACTTCCTGTAGAGTTTCCTTTTAAGTAATAGTGTGTCCAGTAGCTCCTTGCCCATCCAGGCAGGCCTCCTAGCATTCTTACCTGCTTTTCTCTTTGTTGGTATACAGAGCTCCTGGACACAGAGGAGGTGGTCCTTGAATACTGACCAGCTGTCCTGGGTCCCTCTTCCCTCCAGGGCTTTGTCCCACGACACTTTGGCTATCAGATCCCTGAAGCGATCAAAGTCTGCATGCCTTAAGTCTAGGGTCGTAAGCTTGGAATACTTCCTCCTGATTGCCCTGAGGATATTAAATTCAACTGCTTCATGGTCACTGCAGCCAAGGCCGTCTATGAGCCTCACATTGCTTACCAGCCCTTCCCTGTTGGTGAGAACAAGGTCCAGCATAGCACCATTTCTTGTTGGTTCCTCTACCATCTGGAGGAGGAAGTTGTCTTCTATACATTCCAGGAACATCCTGGATTGCTGGTGCCTTGCTGTGTTGTCCCTCCAGCAGATGTCCGGGTGGTTGAAATCACCCATGAGGACCAGGGCTTGTGACCTGGAAGCCGCTTCTATTTGCCTATGGAGGGCCTCATCTGCTTGGATCTGCTGGTCAGGTGGCCTGTAGGAGACCCCCACAGTAATATCTCCTTCCCCTGTCTTGCCTTTAATTTTAACCCATACGCTCTCAACCAGCTCATCATCCCTCCCCAGGTGGAGCTCCACTGATTCCAACTGGCTATTGACATAGAGGGCAACACCTCTTCCTCTCCTTCCCTGCCTATCCTTCCTAAAGAGTTTATACCCATCTATCCCTACATTCCAGTCATGGGATTCATCCCACCAAGTTTCAGTAACAGCCACTATGTCGTGGCATCCCAGCAGCATAGTGGCCCTTAACTCATCCTGTTTGTTGCCCAAGCTGCGCGCATTCGCATAGAAGCACTTCAGCTGGGCTGGCCCTGTCCTCCTCTTGTGCCAAATCCCCTCGGTTTCCACAGAATGTCCTGGTGGATCATTCGTGGCCTGCCTCAGGGCAGCAAGTTGAGAGCCCTTACCAGCTCTCCTTCTCTCTACTGCTGGTGAGCTGCCCCTCTGTTTGTCACCAGCCAGCAGGAGACTATTAACCCCTTCCCCCTTCAAATCTAGTTTAAAGCCCTATCAATGAGCCCTGCCAATTCCTGCCCCAGGATTCTTATCCCCCTCTGGGAAAAGTGTGTCCCATGAGTTGTTTTCAGCTCAGGTGCCTTGAAAACCAATCCATGATTGTGGAACCCAAAGCCCTGTCGATGGCACCAGCCCCTAAGCCATGAATTGATCTGTCGGCCCTTCCTCAGTGTGTCCTCATCCATTGCTGACGTTAGAGGGATGGCAGAGAACACAACTTGAGCCCCTGATCCCTTTAGCATTTGCCCTAAGGTTCTGAAGTCTTTTTTAATAGATTGTGAGCCTCTCATTGTTACATCGTCACTGCCCACCTGAAAGACCTGCAGTGGGTAGTAGTCTGAAGGACTCACGAGGTTGGGAATTCTATCTACAACATCTTTTACTTGGGCACCAGGGAGGCAGCTGACCGCTCTATGAAATGGGTCTGGTCTGCATATTGGGCCCTCTGTTCCCCTCAGTAGGGAGTCTCCTATGACGATGACCCTACGAGGTTTCTTTTCTGGGTAAGTTTTGATGGCTGGCCTGAGGCAACCTGTCATTGGTGCAGCTTCTGACCTTCTTGAGTCCTCGACCTTACCAATGACCTGTTCCTCCTGCAGAGCCTCATACCTGTTCTGTAACTGCACTGGAGGCAGCGTGCTGCTCACAGGAGCAGACTTCCTTTGTTTGCATTTCTTTCGTCAGGCAGAGACCTGTTCCCATTGGCCCTGCTCATGTGGGTTACTACAGGGAGGTTGAGAATCTTGCTTCTGGGAAGGTATCAAACTCCCTGTTCCCCTAAGTGTTACCCCCTGTTCTGGTTTAGAAGAGATTACATTATGGGAATCGTCAATTTTCTGCTCTCCATCTCTTCTAGCTCTTAGCCTTTCCTCCTCTTCTTTTAGTTTGACCACCATGCTCATCAGATCACTGACCTGCTCACACCTGAAACAGGAGCTGCTCCCTCCAGCCTCCATATCGAGTGCCGGGCTCCAGCACTCACTGCAGCCACCTACCTGAACATCTGCATGCTTGTGTGTGGTCTCTGTTTGGGTGCCCACTGTCCTTCTGCTAGCCTTTGCTCTAGTGGTGACCATCTTGCAGTAACCACCCTCTCTCTTTTTTTTTTTTTTTTCTTTTTTCCCCTGTCAGTGAGAAGGTGAGCTGCGCTCCTCAAGCTGCCTCCTCTCTCTTCAGCCACGCGCTGGGTTCTGTTTGGTTTGCGCGCGGTCTCCGTGGCAACCCCTCCCCCAGCTATGTCACTGCCCTCCGGCAGGTATGCAATCCGAGCCCCCTGCCCCTCCTCCTCTCTTCGGAAAGTCCCAAGCCACCAGCCCCTTACCGCCTGAAAAGCAAGGGAATCAAAGCCAAAAGCCAAACTCCTAGAGCTGCGCTCCTCAAGCTGCCTCCTCTCTCTTCAGCCACGCGCTGGGTTCTCAGCCACACGCTGGGTTCTTACCTTTGGGGGACAGGCTGTTCTCATATACAGTGACCTTTCCCCTTCTCTGGGACAGATGTACTCCATCTGTTGCCAGCTGGCCTGGTGCAGTAGAAAGTTTCCCAATATCAAAAAAACCAAAATTCTTTTGACTGCACCAGCCTCTAAGCCACTTGTTAACTATAGCTGCTGACCTGTTCCTTACGGTATTCCCTCCTGCAGTTAAGGGTATTGATGAAAAAATTATTTGTGCCCCTGACCCGTCAACCAGGTCTCCCAGGGCCCTGAAGTCATCTTTGATAGCCCTGGGAGTTCTGGTTGTAACATCGTCATTCCCTAACTGCATAACTGGTAAAGGGTAGTAGTCAGAGGGCTGCACCAGTCTAGGCAGCCTACTGGTAACATCATTAACTTGGGCTCCTGGCAGACAACAGAGTTCCCTATGAGATGGGTCAGGCCGACATATAGGGCCCTCCATTCCCCTCAGAAGGGAATCACCAATAACAATTACCCTCCTCTTTTTTTTGAGGGAACAGGTCCTGATGCCAGCGGAAGGCTGTTTAACCTTAGGCTGCTTTGCCTTAGGCTGTTTAACCTTAGGCTGCTTAGCCTTAGGGAGAACCCCAGATGGTGTGTCCTCCGGCATCAGGACCACCTCACCCTCGATCTCCAGTGCTCCATATCTGTTTTCCAAGAGCAGCGGGGAAGGTGAGGGGAGGCAAGGAGGTTTAACTTTGCGTCTTTTGAGAGGAACCTGCATCCATTTCCCTCTGCTTTTTGAATAACCAGCCTCTGCTGGGGGAGCCTGCAGAGCCTGCTTACTCCGATTCAACTCTTTCCTCCTCTGGTTCACCTCTTTCCTCCTTTGGTCCATCTCCTTCCTCCTCTGGTTCATCTCTTTCCTACATTTCCTTACATTTCTAAGGCTAGCAAACTTATCCTTCAGTCTGGCCACCATATTAAGCAGATAGTCAACCTGCTCACACCTTATACAAGAGTTGCCCCCACTACCCTGCATCTCAAGTGCCAGGCTCCAGCATTCCCTACAGCCAGATACATGCTTCTGTTTTACCTCGGTCTGTGTCGACACTGATTTTTTTAGGGAGATTTTGCTGCGAGTTACAACCATGGCTGTCCCTGGCCACAGCACCTACTGCCAATTTAAAAAAAGAAAAAAAAAAAAAAAAAAAGTGGGGTGGCATGTGAGAGTATAAGAGAATATGGGAGAGCTGCCCTACGAAGAGAGCCCGCACGAGCCGCAGCAGAGCCTTTTAAATTCAGCCGCTCCCGCCGCTGGGATCACGAGTCTGACCACGTGAAAGGGTGGCTGCTCCTTCCTCGTGGCAAAACTCGGCAGCGCTGGCGATTCCCGCAGCCCGAAAAGGAGAGCAGCGGCTGGTCCCCGGCGGTTGCTGGTCTTGGTGCTGTCCCGAGCGAGCTGCCCGACAAAGAGAGCCCGCACAAGCCGCAGCAGAGCCTTTTAAATTCAGCTGCTCCCGCCACTGGGAACTTATGTTCCACATTCCGGTTAGAGCAACTTTACCATGTTGCCCTTCTCCAGGAGAAAAAAGTAACCTCTCTTTTCACAGGGATTTTCTTGGGGTGAATGCAGAAGCCTGCACAGAGTTGGTCTGTTGGTAGCATGCCTTGAGATGTAAAGATACTGGCAGGCTACTGGGGCAGGTGATCATAGAATTATAGACTGGTTCAGGTTGGAAGAGACCTTTCAAGTTCACCTAGTCCAACCTCACTTGAAGTGAGCAGGAACATCTGCAACTAGATTAGGGTGCTCACAGCCCCACTCAACTTGACCTGGAATGTTTCCAGGGATAGAAGTACTGTGTCCAGGTCTGCAGCCCTCAGTATAGGAAGGACATAGACCTGATGGAGAGGGTCCAGAGGACGGCCACAAAAATGATCAGGGGGTTGGAGCAGCTCTGCTACGAGGACAGGCTGAGGGAGCTGGGGGTGTTCAGCCTAGAGAAGAGGATGCTCTGGGGAGACCTAATAGCAGCCTGCCAGTACCTGAAGGGGGCTACAGGAAGGATGCAGAGAGACTGTTTACAAGGCCCTGTGGTGACAGGACAGGGGGCAATGGCTTTGAACTAGAGCAGAGCAGATTGAGATTTTATGTGAGGAAAAAGTTCTTCACTATGAGGGTGGTGGAACACTGGAACAGGTTACCCAGGGAGGTGGTTAAGGCTCCTTCCCTGCAGATATTCAGGGTCAGGCTCAACAGGGCTCTGGGCAACCTGATCTAGTTGGGGATATCCCTGCTGACTGCAGGGAGGTCAGACTGGATGACCTTTGGAGGTCACTTCCAGCCTGGACCATTCTATGATAGGGTATCTACCACCTCTCTGGGCAACCTGTGCCAGTGTCTCACCACCCTCAGCACCAAAAGTATTTCTTCCTCCTATCCAGTCTGAATCACTGTGTTTTAGTTTAAACCCCATTCATAGAATCATAGAATCAATAAGGTTGGAAAAGACCTCAGAGATCATCAAGTCCAACCTATCACCCAACACCTCATGACTACTAAACCATGGCTCCATGTGCCACATCCAATCCTCTTTTGAACACCTCCAGGCACAGGGACTCCACCACTTCCTTGGGCAGCCCATTCTAATGGCCAATTACTCTTTCTGGGAAGAACTTTCTCCTCACCTCCAGCCTAAACTGCCCCTGGCACAGCTTGAGACTGTGTCCTCTTGTTCCTGCCCTAGTGGGTCTGGGTGCAAGCAGTTGTGCCTGTGCTGCCAGCTGCCCTGTGATGCTTTCTGCACAGTGACAGCCAAAAAGCCCAAACTGAATAACCAACTAAATAAAAGAGCTGGGAAAAGCTGGGGGGTGAAGTTCAGAGAAAGGTTTTTGACACAGGCCTCGTTATCCCACCGAGGAGCGAGCGTTTGCCTTGGTCAAAAGGAGGGATTGCCATTTGGCTGCGGCTTACTAAACACAGCTTTTGTTGACTCCCAAACAAGGCCAAGTGGTGGAGATTTGGAGCCGACTCCAGAGGGCTGGCACCCAAGGCCTTGAAACCCCAGCTACAGAAGGAGGGAAATAAATCACCAAGGTCTCACTTAATCGTATTGCTAAAGAAAGGATTTAATGGACTTCCAGGCCGCCTTTGAACCAAATAAAACACCCTGCCCACACGGGGCCCAGCCTGGACATCTGCCTGGCCACTGTGGCAAGGGAGCCAACTTGCAGCGTGCGCTGGAGCAGGGGGGAGCTGGGTGAATCCTCACAGAATCAACCAGGTGGGAAAAAGAACTCAGAGATCATCCAGTCCAACCTGCACTCCATCTAACAGGAGCTGGTGGTTGTTACAGGATGGAGGCAAGAGGAAAGGTGAAGGGAGGCAGAAACCTGCTGCAGCTGGATGGGCTAAAGTTTGGTCAGGTTCCTTAATGTGAAGCAAATCACAGAATCATAGAGTCATAGAATCATAGAATCATAGATCCACAGAATCATAGAATCATAAAATCATAGATTCATAGAATCACAGAATCAGAGAATCATAGAACCATAAAGCCATAGAATCATAAAATCATAGAATCATACAACCATAGAATCAGTCAACCAGGTTGGAAAAGACCTCAGAGATCATCCAGTCCAACCTGCACTCCTGCACTCCTTCTTTGAAGCCTCAGAACAGGAGCTGGTGGTTGTTATGGGGTGGAGGCAAGAGGAAAATGCTCTACAGCAGGCAGAAACCTGCTGAGGATGGATGGGCTAAAGTTTGGTCAGGTTCCTTAATGTGAAGCAAATCATAGAACCATAGAATCAAAGAACCATAGAATCATAGAATCAACCAGCTTGGAAAAGACCTCAGAGGTCATCTAGTCCAACCGGCACTCTGTCTTTGAAGCTTCAGAGCAGGAGCTGGTGGTTGTTAAAGGGTAGAGGCAAGAGGAAAATGCTTTACAGCAGGCAGAAACCTGCTGAGGATGGATGGGCTAAAGTTTGGTCAGGTTCCTGAATGTGAAGCTAATCACAGAATCATAGAATCATAGAACCACAAAACCATAGAACCATAGAATCAAAGAACCATAGAATCATAGAATCAACCAGCTTGGAAAAGACTTCAGAGATCATCAAGTCCAACCTATTACCTAATACCTAACACCTCCTAACAACCAAACCATGGCTCCAAGTGCCACATCCAATCCTTTTTTGAACACCTCCAGGGATGGTGACTCCACCACCTCCCTGGGCAGCACATTCCAATGGCCAGTTACTCTTTCTGGGAAGAACTTTCTCCTCACCTCCAGCCTAAACCTCCCCTGGCACAGCTTGAGACTGTGTCCTCTTGTTCTGGTGCTGGTTGCCTGGGAGAAGAGACCAACCCCCACCTGGCTACAACCTCCCTTCAGGAAGCCCCAGCCCAGACCTCCTGGGCTCAAATCCTCATCTGTCAGGGCCACGTGGACCTGGGACAGGATCCTGAGCTTGGAAGCAGCAAACTTGGGAGGTGCCACCATGATGAGCCAGCAAGGTGCACCTGCAGCCCAGTTATGTCCTGGGCTGCATCAAAAGCAGTCTGGAGACTTTCCAAACCCACCTGGATGCATTCCTGTGCAGACTACCCTGAGTGATCCTACTTTGGTTGGGGGTTGGACCTGATGATCTCTGGAGGTCCCTTCCAACCTCTAATACACTGTGATACTGTGACTGGCAGGGTGAGGGAGGTGATCCTGTCCCTCTCCTCTGCTCTTCTGAGATCCCCATCTGCAGTACTGAGCCCACTTCTGGTGCCTCCAGCATGAAGGACATGAAACTGCTGGAGTGGGTCCAGGGGAGGGCCATGAAGATGATCAGAGGGCTGGAGAAAGGCTGAGAGAGTTGAGTCTCTTCAGTCTGGAGAAGAGAATCTCCAGGAGACCTTATAGCAGCCTTCTGGTACCTGAAGATGGGCTGCAAGAAAGCTGGAAAGGGACTTTTGACAAGGACTTGTAGTCACAGGATGAGAGGGGATGGATTGAAGCTTGAGGAGGGCAGATTTAGACTGGAGATTAGGAAGATATTCTCTCCAGTCAGAGTGGTGAGACATGGGAACAGGTTGCCCAGGGAGGTTGTGGATGCCTCCTCCCTGAGGGTGTTCAAGAATAGCTTGGATGAGCAACCTGGGCTAGGGGAAGGTGTCATTGGCTATGGCAGGGAGACTGGAACCAGATGATCTTCGAGGTCTCTTCCAACCCAAACTGTTTTATGTGTCTATGACTCTATGATGGACCTGTGAGACCATCCATGTCCAGTGCTGCTGTGGCCCTTGGGAGATGGGGTTTGCCCTCACTTGCCTTGCTCCTCTGCAACTATCTGCATGTTGTGGTGGCAAAATAAGGATTTTCTTGAGCTAAGAGGGGAAAGTGCTACCTCTACATAGTGATGCTTCTCTCCTGGGCACTTTTTTTGGGGATTCCCAGGGTAAAGAGGTCACAGGTAGCACCACTCTGTCAGTCTCCTCAAGTGTTGAGATGCAAAGCCAGATCCCTAGATGCTCCTTTTGTAATGGTTGTGACTGTTTTTTTCCATCAGTCCTGGGTTTGCCTCTGTGTTTTCAAGCTAATTTGTTTCTCAGTCTCTCCAGTAGATGGGTGGATGGTTAGATGGCTGGCTTTCTAGCTGTTAAAGCAAAATTCAGAGCTTTGCTCCCTCCCTGCTCCCTGCACAGCTAAAGGATGTCCGGGTAAGCTTCCACTGGGAAACGGCAGCTCTGCCATCCCACCTTTCTGCATACCCCCATGGAAAAGCAGCCTGGGCTTCATTTCCCTGATGGGGCATCTAGCAGGGAACTGATCCGAGGCTGCTCCACACTAGCAGGCTGCTGTTGCTGCAAAGAACCCCCCCCCAAAAAAAAAAAAAAAAAAACCCAACCAAACAAAAAAGAACCTCGTCCAAGGGGAAAAGTCAGCTTCCAGAAGGAAGAAATAAATCCAAGGATAAATCCAGGCTGCTGTTTGGTAGGGGCCGGAGCTGCAGGTCCATACGTGCTGGCATTAGGTGTTGAAGGCAACTCGTTTGAAAGCACATCAGCATCAATCATTGTCTGTAGCTACTTGAATAACAAGGCTGATAGACTGGCGGGGAGCAAAGCTTTCTGCCTGCCTCTGCAGCATGTTGCAATTCAATTAGTCATGGTCAGAGGGTGGCATTATTATTCATACATTACTGATTGTTCTCAAAGTAAACAGCGCAAGGATGGGGTCTGTGATCCTCTCCGTGCCCTCAGCCAGGACACAAAGGGAAATGCGATGCAGACTCTGGGGTGGGACGGTGTTTGCAAACTTCACAGGCAGATCGTGCCGGTTTCCATCCTCCTGGCAAGATAAGTGTCGGTGGATGCATACAAAAAAGCCCCAAGATGTTTTTTTCACCCCAGTCGATTCCAGAATGTTTTCTCTTAAGGCTGATAACTTTTCTCTCTCTCTCTCTTTTTAAAAAAAAACTAAAAATAATGCTAATTTTAGATGGGATGGATAGCTTAAACTATGCAAACACACCTCCCACCTCCCCAGAATATAATAATGATCGACAGCTTAGCAATTACCGGTAAATAACCCCTCTCTGCAACACGGCAATATCATTTGCATGCTTGCAAAAGAGACACCCAAGGCTGTAATGGCTCTCGGAGCCATCTGTCTAGCGGTGCTACGACGCCGAAAGCCAAAACGCACCTGGCGCAGGGACTGCCCCAAGTGCTGGGAACCGACTTCTATCCTCCCTCACTCATGGGGCAGCGCTGGCAGCCGTGGCCGCCTCCACAGCGACTGGAGAAACCTTCTCCTCCCAGCACAATCTGAAGGCAGGAGGCTCCCGACAAGGTCGCTAATTGCTTTACACCTCTCCGTCTGTTCCCCCTTCCCCCTCATCCCTCCATAGCCCCCCTGCTCCTTTTATCACCTCTGCTAATGATGCAAATCACCACCCGGGTTGATTTCCTCCGTTTAATAAGCGAATGCAAAGCTGTGGGGAAGGGGCTGAATCATGGAATGGTTTGGGTTGGAAGGGACCTCAAGGATCATCTAGCTAGGGCCATCTCTTCTTTACTATGAGGGTGGTGGAACACTAGAACAGATTGCTCAGGGAGGTGGATGGGCCCCACCCCTGGAGATATTCAAGGTGAGGCTTGACAGGGCTCTGGGCAACCTGGTCTAGTTGAGAATGTCCCTGCTGACTGCAGGGACATTGGACTGAATGACCTTTGGAGGTCCCTTCAAAACCAGTGTCCAGTTCTGGGCCCCTCAGTTTAGGAAAGATGTTGAGTTGATGGAAGGTGTCCAGAGAAGGGCAACAAAGCTGGGGAGGGGTTTGAAGCACAGCCCTGTGAGGAGAGACTGAGGGAGCTGGGATTGCTTAGCCTGGAGAAGAGGACACTCAGGGGAGACCATATTGCCATCTCCAACTATCTGAAAGGAGGTTGTAGCCAGGTGGGGGTTGGTCTCTTCTCCCAGGCAACCAGCACCAGAACAAGAGGACACAGTCTCAAGCTGTGCCAGGGGAGGTTTAGGCTGGATGTTAGGAAGACGTTCTTCCCAGAAAGTGTAATTGGCCATTGGAATGTGCTGCCCAGGGAGGTGGTGGAGTCACCATCACTGGAGGTTTTAGAAAGAGCCTTGATGGGGTGCTTGGTGCCATGGTTTAGGTGATTAGATGGTGTTGGGTGATAGGTTGGACTTGATGATCTCAAAAGTCTCTTCCAGCCTGGTCTATTCTATTCTATTCTATTCTATTCTATTCTATTCTATTCTATTCTATTCTATTCTATTCTAACCAGTCTATTCTATGATCCTATGATTGTTCAGCCACCTTGGGCTCAGGGCTCCCTGTTTGCAACACCAGCATCACCTTGTGCTTTCCTGCTCTGTGAGCATATCATAGAATCACAGAGTTCTTAGTGTTGGAATGGGGGTTGAAATTAGATGATCTCTAAGGTCTCTTCCAAACCAAACCAATCTATGAATCTCTGATGTTCATCCTGGGAAGCCTCCAGGGGCTGGAGTCTCATGGAATCATCAGGGTTGGAAGGGACCTCAAGGATCAGCCAGTTCCAACCCTGCTGCCATCAGCAGGGACGCCTCACACTACAGCAGGCTGCTCACAGCCACATCCAGCCTGGCTACAAAAACCTCTAGGCATGAGGCTTCCACCACCTCCCTGGGCAACCTGTGCCAGTCTCTCACCACCCTCATGGGGAACAACTTCTTCCTAACATCCAATCTGAATCTACCCATTTCTAGTTTGCTTCTATTCCCCCCAGTCCTATCACTCCCTGACACCCTCAGAAGTCCCTCCCCAACTTTCTTGTAGCCCCCTTCAGATACTGGAAGGCCACAATTAGGTCTCCTCAGAGCTTTCTCTGCCCCAGACTGAACAGCCCCAAGCTTGCAAGTGGTCATAGCATCAGTGGTGGCAAAACCTCCTACCCCACCTGGGTCACTCTCTGCTTTCCTAGCGAGGCTCCAGAGCAAAATATATGGAGATGTATGGAAATCAAATGGGCAGACATGGAATAATCAGCTGCTCTTGGAGGCAAGCAGAGGTTTGGGTTTAGGTTGGTCAGGCACAGCATGTGCGCATGCACAGGACTAAAGTGTTTAAGGGCTTCACCCTCTGAGGGAAGCTCCATGACAATGAATAGGATGGAAATAAATGCAGCCACAGTTAATGTAACCATCAGCAGCGCAGGCACTTAGGTGTGATGCACACGAGCCAGATAGCAGAAAAGCTGTTTTCAGAGGTATTTCTGTCTCAGAAAAACCTGATTTCATGTGAGAAGAGAAATGGAAAAGCTGTTTGCCTATGAAGTAAATACCCCCAAAACTAGAAATGGGTAGATTCAGATTGGCTGAGACCTAATTGTGGCCTTCCATGATCTGGAGGGGGCTACAGAAAAGCTGGGGAGGGACTTTTTAGGGTGTCAGGGAGTGATAGGACTGAGGGGAATGGAGCAAAACTAGAAATGGGGAGATTCAGATTGGATGTTAGGAAGAAGTTGTTCCTGTAATGGGTTGGGGCAGACCCCCTCCCCACCACGCGCAGAAATAACGACTCAAACAAACAGATTGCAAAAGTGATGGAAAGTTTAAATAGAACAGTGAGTGCGTGCAGAGAACTAGAAATACAGTGACAAGAGAAAAAGAACCCAAAACAGACCCAGAGAAATCCCATCCCTACCTGAGGGTACACCCGAGACCCCCAGGGCTCCTTCTTCCCCCTCCCATTGCTAGGCTAGTCTCAGCTGGCCAGATCTGAGACTGCCCATCCCCCCGTGGCCTTGGGCCTAGCCAGGCCCAAAGCCAGGAGATCTCTCCCCCATGTTACCGACTGACGGAGGAGGAAGAAAAGAGGAAGTGCCAGACCCCGCCGCGAAACTTATAGTGGTGCAAGGGATCATGGTAGGAAATAACCTAATTTCCTGTGTCCACCCACTGGGCTGGACTTCTGGACACAGGAAACACCCCTGTAGCAGAGGGCAGCCAGCCCAAACTACGACAGGAGCCACCCCTTTATTTCAAACCATGATGCCTGCACCCAAACACATCATCAAATCAGAAAACTGATGACATGTCCGGCGAAGTCTGTGTCTTCATCTGGGCGTCCACTCAAACAGTCTCTCAGTCAGGCTCTAGTGTTTGTCCATTCCAGTTCTTCTTCCTTCATCCAATGGAACCTCCCGGCGATGCAGAACTCATTCTCCTGTGGTGCAAGTTCTCCATGGATCCGTTGGGCATCCTGGTCACCTGGAACAGCCTCACGACTTCTCAGCCAAGCCTCTACTTTTTCACCTATGGTCACTCGGCGGCATATTCTCCACCCCTGGGGCAGGCCAGTCGAAACCATCCAACCCACGACTGCCTTTTTCAATCCATCCAGGGTGCCGCAACCAACCGCTTCCAACTGCGGTCCCACTACACGGATGCTTGTCCGAGGTACTCCGCCCCCCCACTAGTCATACCCGTACCAAGGCAAGACAGCATCCGGCTGCACACCCCCCCCTTGGAAAGGGAGGGGCTGCACCACAGCTCACTGAGAAGAAGGGAGGTGGAGCCAGGTGCTCGGCGCCAGTTTCGGAACTCGTCCGAAAAAGTCGGGGAAGAGACTAGGGCCGGGCCCGCCGCAGCCCGAGCGCACGGCCGGGTCCGCCGCCGCCGCTCGCCCCGCAGCAGGGCTCCGCCCACCTCTGCCGCCGCGGCGCAGAATCAAAATCACCTCCACCCCTCGGACACTCAAACGGCTTCTCCAGCGAAAGCCATACGCACGTTCTCAGAGCCCTTGAAAACGGCTTTCCAGCTGGAGTCCCCGTCGGCCCCCCGGGGCTTCGGGAGCTGGCTCACCCGCTCGCAGCGGCTGGCTCTATCCCCGCAGCGAGAATGGACCTGACTCTGATCTGCTCGCCGCTGCCCCTCCCCCGCTTCACTGCCCGCCGCGGAGGAGGGGCAGGTTCCGCGTTCTCAAGCGGTACCCCGATGCCGATGGTCGAGAACCACCCCTGCCTGAAACAGCAGGAGAAGGTCCGAGCCACCGGCAGCGCACCAGTCATCCCCCCACAATCCACAAGAGCTTACACGGCCGCCCTGGCAACATCACTTGAGCCCCCAACTGCCAAACCCAAACCGACGCCCAGAACTGAATTTAAACTCTCCATCCTTTGCAA
This sequence comes from Melanerpes formicivorus, assembly GCF_026170545.1. Lineage (NCBI taxonomy): Eukaryota > Metazoa > Chordata > Aves > Piciformes > Picidae > Melanerpes > Melanerpes formicivorus. The sequence continues at coordinate 27,118,359 of NW_027142361.1, read as the reverse complement.
TCGATCTGCAGAGTGGGCACAACAGCCAGCCCCATGTTGGTGCGCCAAAATGTAATGGGTTGGGGCAGACCCCCTCCCCACCACGCGCAGAAATAATGACTCAAACAAACAGATTGCAAAAGTGATGGAAAGTTTAAATAGAACAGTGAGTGCGTGCAGAGAACTAGAAATACAGTGACAAGAGAAAAAGAACCCAAAACAGACCCAGAGAAATCCCATCCCTACCTGAGGGTACACCTGAGACCCCCAGGGCTCCTTCTTCCCCCTCCCATTGCTAGGCTAGTCTCAGCTGGCCAGATCTGAGACTGCCCATCCCCCCGTGGCCTTGGGCCTAGCCAGGCCCAAAGCCAGGAGATCTCTCCCCCATGTTACCGACTGACGGAGGAGGAAGAAAAGAGGAAGTGCCAGACCCCGCCACAAAACTTATAGTGGTGCAAGGGATCATGGTAGGAAATAACCTAATTTCCTGTGTCCACCCACTGGGCTGGACTTCTGGACACAGGAAACACCCCTGTAGCAGAGGGCAGCCAGCCCAAACTACGACAGTTCCCCATGAGGGTGGTGAGAGACTGGCACAGGTTACCCAGGGAGGTGGTGGAAGCCTCATGCTTCCAAACATTCCAGCTTGCCTTCATCAAAGGCTAAATGCTTTCCCGGCATCAATTCCCATGTGAGGTGAATGGTTTGAGATAGGTTTTATACATCCTCATGCCTTTACCAAACTTGCAAGCTCCTCCTTAACCTTTGTGCTTCAGAAGCACTGATGAAATATTCTCCCCAAACAGACTTCCCTTTTATTATTTTTTTGGGGGAGGTGGGTGGGCTTGAAATGGCATTTCCTCATCTCATCATCAAAAACATTTAATTATAACTTCCATGAATGCACAGAAAATCAGTCTTCTCCCTGGAAGCAGCTCCTGGCTCCTCCTACAATGGAGATGCTATGCCTGGTGCAGCTTCTCCAATGCTCCAGCCAAGGGCATGAGATTGAACACATTCAAGTGCCAGGTTCTACACATTGGCCACAACAACCCCAGGCAGTGCTACAGGCTGGGACAGAGCAGCCAGGCAGAAAGGGACCTGGGGGCACTGGTTGATAGTAGGCTGAACATGAGCCAGCAGTGTGCCCAGGTAGCCAAGAAGGCCAATGGCATACTGGCCTGGATCAGGAACAGGGAGGCCAGCAGGAGCAGGGAAGTCATTCTGCCCTGTACTCAGCACTACTTAGGCCACACCTTGAGTCCTGTGTCCAGTTCTGGGCTCCTCAGTTTAGGAAAGATGTTGAGATGCTGGAAGGTTGTAGGAAAGCAGAAAGTATCTATGGAAGGTTTCAGGATGAGAAAGAACAACAGGCCACTGATACTGGAAGGATGGCTTGATGATAAAGAAGAGCTGACCGTGGTAAACATCCTGACGTGCCAGACAAGAGGACGCTTGCCTCCATGCTGGAGAAGACCAACCTGATATGGGATGAAGATAACAATGGACAGCTGCATATCAAAGGAGAAAACCCAATTAGCAGCAGTGGTGCAAGAATGTCAGGGAATTGCTTACCATGCCAGATTTTTCCTATATAAGCTGCTTGTTCTGTACCAATAAACGATTCCTGCCTCACCAACATGGGAGTCCGTGCATGCTTTCCGAAAGAAGGTGTCCAGAGAAGGGCAACAAAGCTGGGGAGGGGTTTGGAGCACAGCCCTGTGAGGAGAGGCTGAGGGAGCTGGGGTTGCTTAGCCTGGAGAAGAGGAGGCTCAGGGGAGACCTTCTTGCTCTCTACAACTCCCTGAAGGGAGGTTGTAGCCAGGTAGGGGTTGGTCTCTTCTCCCAGGCAACCTGTGACATAAGGAGAGGACAGAGTCTCAAGCTGCAGCAGGGGAGGTTTAGGCTGGATGTGAGGAAGAAATTCTTCATAGAGAGAGAGGTTGGCCATTGGAATGTGCTGCCCAGGGAGGTGGTGGAGTCACCATCACTGGAGGTGTTTAAGAGGAGCCTGGATGAGGCACTTGGTGGCATGGTTTAGTTGTTTAGATGGTGTTGGGTGATAGGTTGGACTTGATGATCTCTGAAGTCTTTTCCAACCTGGTTAATTCTGTGATTCTGTGCAAATGTCATGGTGTCAGTCAGCAGTGTTCTTTTGCATCGTGGTCCTGCCCTGGCCCCTTGACAGCTTGATTTAAGACTGCCCTTGCTTGTTGGGTTGACATGACAACTGTGGGATATGTCGTAAATATCCCAGGAGTGGACAGGAATTGTAGGGCTGGATTGTGCAGCAGGTATTGTCCAGCATGTGGCTTGGCTGAGCAGGGGTTGCTGTGGTTTTGTTTGGGGAAGAAAGGAATAACAAAAAAAAAAAAAAAAGAAAGGCAAAGAGTAAATGTTATTTTGGGTTGGTTCTGTAACTGATTGTGGCTGTGGGATCACTCCTGGCCATCAAGGAGTGAGCTTGCTGAGAGGTCTTAATCAGCTGGGGGTCTTCATAAGGCCTCAGAGATATCTCTTCCCTTTTGCCAAGGTTGAGCTGCTTCAGAAGTGAAGGCAAAGCTGAAGTGTAGGACAGGACTTTAAATCTGGGCAGGCAGGATTGTTAAGCTCTACCAGCCAGGAGTCTTGACCTAAAGTCCATCAAAGCTGGGGCAGGCTCTTACAAAGTGCTGGACAGGGTCCTGCTTGTTGAGAAAATCTTTGGAGCCTAGAATACTGTGTCCAGCTATGGGATCCCCAACACAAGAGAGACATGGACCTGCAGGAGCAGGTCCACAGGAGGGCCACAAAGATGATCAGAGGGTTGGAGCACCTCTCCTCTGAGAACAGGCTGAATGAGTTGGGGCTGTTCAGCCTGGAGAAGAGAAGGCTCCAGGGAGACCTTAGAACTACATTTCAGCATCTGAAGGGGACCTATAGGAAGGCTGGGAAGGGACTGGTTAGAAGGGCTTGTAGTGATAGGATGAGGGGCAGTGGTTTGAAACTGGAGCAGGGGAGATTTGGGTTGGACAGCAGGAGGAAGCTATTTACAATGAGAGTGGTGAAATACTGGAACAGGTTGTATGTGGTTGAGTCCCTGTGCCTGGAGACCTTCAAGATGAGCCTTGATGTGTCCCTGGGCAGCCTGCTGGAGTTGGAGTTCTCCTTGCTGCTTGCAGGGGAGTTGGATAAGATGACCTTTGAGGGTCCCTTCCAACCTGCTGCAATGTGTGCATCTGTGAATCTCCAGCCCTCCGTGCTCAGATGGCACCCATTCAAAGCCCTTTTCTCCCACCAGCATACACAGCAAGCAGGTGACAGTTCCATCCAGTTATTTTTCTCTCCAGGGTTTGGAGCTGATAAAGCTGCACACAGGCTCGTCGAGTTGGGTTTCAAATTGAAATGAGACATTACTGAAACAAAGAAAGAGTTTCCTCTCTTCTCCCCCCTTTCTTCTCCCCTATTATAGGCAGCAAGACAAATGATGGGGAAAAGCTCCTTCCCGCTTTTGCCTTTTCTTTTTTTTCATCCCTTTGTCGTTTTGAAAGAAGACCCCAACTTGAAAGGAAGATGAGACGGAGCAGCCAGGGAACAAAACCCACCGGCAGCTCCAGCGCTGGGATTTTCAATGCACCAGGGTTACAGGGGAACAATCTGTGTCATCTCCAAAGTTCCCCTGAGCTGCAGAAAGGAAAAGAGGAAAAGAGGAAAAGAGAAGGGGGAAGAAAACAAAAAAAGGGGGGGGGGGAGGGAGGAGGGGAGGGAGGGAAATAATGACAACTCCTAGATATGAAGCAGCAAAAGTGAGCTTAGATCTGATTTTAGGATGATCCTCGCAGAGGAAAAGTGGCTGCTGCAAGTCTGTGCAGCAACATGCCTGGATGTGAGCCCTTCATAGAATCAACCAGGTTGGAAAAGACCTCAGAGATCATCAAGTCGAACCTATTACCTAATACCTAACACCTCAGGACAACTAAACCATGGCTCCAAGTGCCACATCCAGTCCTTTTATGAACACCTCCAAGGGATGGTGACTCCACCACCTCCCTGGGCAGCACATTCCCATGGCAAATAACTCTTTTTGGTAAGAACTTTCTCCTCTCCTCCAGCCTAAACTTGCCCTGGCAAAGCTTGAGGCTGTGTCCTTTTGTTCTGGTGCTGGTTGCCTGGGAGAAGAGACCAACCCACACCTGGCTACATTCTCCTTCCAGGTAGTTGTAGAGCTTCCTGAGCTCCTCTCACAGGGCATGGGGACCCTGCAGCTCCCAAACCCCTCCACCGAGTTTTTCAGGGTCTTAACCTGGAACAGAGCCTTGATCCAATCTGAGATTGGTTTGAATTTAGCAGGAGCTTCAACAGGACTTTATTTCTACCCCTACCTTCCCTATCAATGGCCCCAAAGAGCTTAAAGTCATCAAAACATGCAGGCACCTGAAATCTCCTCCCATACCAGTACCATTCCCTTCAGCTTGGGGTGAGAGAGATGGTGGCTACCAGGAGCATGACAACTCAGGTCCTTTCCAGCTCACCTCACCAGCAACAGCAACCTGGGGCAGAGGGTCCAGGGACAACAGCCAGAAGAAAGAGAGCACATAAAATTGTTTGGGGTTGGAAAAGACCTTTAAGATTATTGAGCCTAACTATTGACACAGCACTGCCAAGTCACCACTAAACCACATCCCTCAGCACCATGTCTGCAATGAAGCTCCTTTCCCAAATATTCTTTGAGCCTTTAGAAAAGACATAGAATCATGGAATCATGGAATTGTTAGAGTTGGAAGGGACTTCAAGGAGCATCCAGTTCCAACCCTGCTGCCACAGGCAGGGACACCTCACACTACAGCAAGTTGCTCACAGCCACATCCAGCCTGGCCTTCAAAACCTCCAGGCATGAGGCTTCCACCACCTCCCTGGGCAACCTGTGCCAGTCTCTCACCACCCTCATGGTGAAAAACTTCTTCCTAACATCTCAAGGCAGTTGTGGTCTGTAAATAATTAGTAAGCCTCTCTCCCCTTCTAGTGCTCTTCTGAAATGTCTTCTGCTGCTGTAGGTTGGTCCTCTTGAAGCCACCTCTGATGTGGTGAGTGCCAGAGCTCCTGTCCTACTCTCACATGCTCCATCCTTGGTGTCCTCTCCTGCCTGGAGAGGTGTTTACATGGGTGGGTTTCCTCCCCACCACCTCATCCTCTTGGGTCATTTCATAGATCTTAGCTGAGAATGTTTATTAATGAGCAAACTCCAGATGTGATGAGGAAGATCTCACTTCTGCACAGGGCTAGGTGGTGGAGCACAGAGCCACTGAATGCAAGAGCCATGAGAGATCCCAGAGAGGACCTTTAAAATTGGTCAGGGTGACCATCTGCACCCCACTGCCTGGTATGTGAGTGGCTTAGCAGACATCATAAATGCAACTCTGGTCCTTCCTTTCCTTCACAGATGCTGGGAGGGATGTCTTGATTAGATTTTGTTTGTTTGCTTGGGTTGGTTTGTTTGTTGACATGTGGTGATGTATATTTGTAGGGGTGTGTAGGCTCTATTGACCCAACACTCAGTTGACACCTAAGTGGGGTGATAGGGAGGCACGGAGGAGGAGAAGCAAACTGGCTAGACTGATAGATATGGCATTTACATCCTCTATTCAATCTGCATCAGCAAGATGGGTCACTGAGATATTAGTCTTGACTGTGATGTATTTTGCAGAGCTCTCAGGAAGACACAGGCAGAGGGAAAGCCTCCAGCCTGCCCCCAAACCTGCCCAAGAACCACTGCTGGGTTGATCTGACAATGCTTTTCCCATAGGCTAGTGGTAGGGGAAAGGAAGAGTCATAGACAATGGGCTCACAAGGGGACCCCTTACGCTGGGAGGGGGCTGGCTGGGACAATCCTTGCCATTATCATTGTCATCAGTCCTAGTGCCATCAGCTTGGCTTTTGCCACTGTCATTACTATTGCCGCTATCATTACTATTGCCATCACCTTCCTATTGCCATTACCTTCCTATTGCCAACACCTTCCTATTGCCATCACCAGCATTGCCACAGGAGTGCCAGGAGAGCTGGAGCATCTCAGTGCCCACAGCATCTCCACTTTGAGGGACAAGCACTGTGCCAGGAAGCTCAGCTCTGCCTCCAGCCCTGCTGCCATGGCACTGGGAGCTCCAAGCTCTGCTTCAAGAGCTCTTAATGAGTTTCAGGACCCAGAAGGTAAATAAACCCCACATTTTTTTTTCAGAACATTTCATACTTAACCACATCAGTCTGGGGCTTGTTTACTTTGAGGCTGGACTTGAGAGTTTTAATCACTGGGTGCAGGGAAAGGAAGAGGAGGCAGGATGGGGAAAAGGTGGTGTTCATTGTCACCTTCATCCTCTCCCTTGTGGGACAGCCACCCAGGATGGGTGCTTCCCAGCTCTGGAGCACCTCTCCTATGAGGACAGAGTGAGGGAGTTGGGGCTGTTCAGTCTGGAGAAGAGAAGCTCCCAGGAGACCTTATTGTGGCCTTCCAGTATCTGAAGGGGGATACAAGAAAGCTGGGGAGAGACTTTTGAGGGTGTCAGGGAGTGATAGGACTGGGGGGAATGAAGCAAACTAGAAATGGGTAGATTCAGATTGGATGTTAGGAAGAAGTTTTTCACCATGAGGGTGGTGAGAGACTGGCACAGGTTGCCCCGGGTGGTGGTGGAAGCCTCATGCCTGGAGGTTTTTGCAGCCAGGCTGGATGTGGCTGTGAGCAACCTGCTGTAGTGTGAGGTGTCCCTGCCTGTGGCAGCAGGGTTGGAACTGGCTGATCCTTGAGGTCCCTTCCAACCCTAACAATTCAATAATTCTATGATTCTAAACAGTTCCTTTCCCTCTCTGCCCTGAATATGTAAACCCAAGCTATTCCAGCCTTGTGGATTCTATGATTTATGCCCAGTGTGTGATTTGGGCTGCTTCCACCATCAGCAACCACCCTGACCAGAAAAAAAAGCGATGCCCAGCACCGAAAAATCCATCCCACAAACCTAAAATGACATCAGAAAGCTAAAACCCCAAACCATCACAACTTCCTCCTGCTTGCCCTGCCTCCCTCCTGCTTGCCCTGTCTCCCTCTTGCTTCAGAGCAGCTCCAGCAACAGCCACAACCCCAAATATCTTCTGCGCCCAACTTTGTTCTCCGGCGTGGGGCTGGCAGCCTCGGCAGCGATGAGCAACATCTGCAGCTGCCCCCCAGCCATATGGACAGACAGACAGATAGTCTGATGTGAATTATTTAACACAAAGTGCCATGACCTCTATTAACAAAGGGAGATGCTTCCAGACCTGCAGGCAGCACCCTGGGAAGCAGCTGGATCCAAATCAATCTAATTGAAGGCGGGCCTGAATTTATTATAGGAGCTGGTGGGCAAGGATCCTGGGGAGGATGCTGGGGGGGGGGGGGGGGGTGTGGGGGGGGTGGTGGTGTGTGTGGGGGGGTGGGAGCAAGATGCCTGTACAGTGTATTCTTTCATAGCTCAGCTGGAAAGATCAGGGCCATAAATTGTGCTTAAGGAAAAGCTGAGCTCGTCTGGATGTGCTGGGACATGTTCCACCCCCACCCCCACCCCCCCCCCAAAAAAAAAGGGAGATTGCTTCCTGCTGTGGGAAAAGAAAATGATCTTGAAATTTCCTGATTTCATTTTCTTTCTTTATTATTATTATTATTATTTATTTTTAATTTCTTTAATTTTATTTCTTTCCCCTTTTTTTCCTCAGCAATCAAAAAGAAAAATGAAAGAGAGAAAGAACTGAAAGGAACGTGTACTTCAAGGCTTTAAATCTAAAACTTCCTAATCCCCTGAAGTCCACACTAGACTTCTTGCCTCCATGGAAACCCCAAAGCATTCATCCAAGTGATTGGCCTCCAATGAATTTTAGATAAGACAGAATGGAACGGAATTGATGTGATTTTAATGCAGAAGAAAGCGGTGGAAGGGAGGTCCATTTGGTTCATATTTGAATAAAGCAAACATGCCAGACAAAAGGCTGACAGCTGTAAATGACATTGTCAGTACAAAAATTATCAGCCAGTTTACAATCTGTTTGCTTATGTTGAACAAACAGAATGTGTGTGGCATCCCTTGGCTTCATGAATGGCAGAAATACTTGAAGGCTCCGGAGAGAGGCAGATATCTGTTCCCTCCCAGCCCTCCCAATATACCATATCCATTTGACAGCCCTGCTGAAAAGGAAAATTCTTTTTTTTTTTTCACCCCCCCCCCTCTTCCCCTGCCTTTTTTTTCCCCCCCTCCACATTTATTTCAGTCTTCCCCCCCCCCTTTTCTTTTATTTTTTTTTTAGCCCTTTTTCTTTCTTTTAGTTGTGAGGTTGTTGGAGGTTTTGTTGCTTATTTTTGTTGCTTCTTTTGGTTGCTTTTTTGTTTGCTTTTTTGTTTGCTTTTTTTTTTTTTTGGTTGTGGTGGTTGTCACTGTTTTTTCTTTCCCCCTTTTGATGGTTGTTTTTCTTTTCTCCTTTTGATGGTTGTTTTGTTTGAGGGAGGGCTGCAGCTGGGCACGGCCCCATGTCGGTGCGGCAGCGGTGCTGGATGAAGCCGTTCGGCGGCTCCAGCATTCCAGGCACCGATTCTGCCATTACCCAGCAAAAAGCTGCAGCCGAACGTGCTTCTGGTTGCTTTTCTTTTCCTTCCTTCCCCCCTTCCTTCCTTCCTTCCTTCCTTCCTTCCTTCCTTCCTTCCTTCCTTCCTTCCTTCCTTCCTTCCTTCCTTCCTTCCTTCCTTCCTTCCTTCCTTCCTTCCTTCCTTCCTTCCTTCCTTCCTTCCTTCCTTCCTTCCTTCCTTCCTCTCTCTCCTTTTCCTGGGAGCAACAGCACTTTCAGCAGCGCTGGCTTGAAACCCCTCTTGCCCTTTCATCCCTCAGCAGCCAAAAGGTTCGTGTCCCTCCCTTCCCCCTCCAAAAAAATTTGGTCGACCCCCCCTCCCCCAGTTTTTCTTTGCATATAAGCTTCATCAAGTGGCAATCCTCGTCTGAAAGCACGGGGCAAAGGCACACATGGTATGAGTCATGGGGGTCTCAGAAATCCTTTTTTCATGAAACACATTTTTTGGTGTATAGTTAGCTAAATATCTTCCCCACCCCCCCTCGATGCTGTTAAATTTCTGGAGGGTTTTTCTTGTCACCCTCTCCCCTCAGCTGTGGTTTTTTCCTTCTGGTGTTTTCAATCATAGAATGCCTTAGGTCGGCAGGGATCATCCAACACCCCTTCCATGGCCAGAGATGCCTCTTTTACTGTGCACAAGTTCTCTCCCCAAAGCCCTTCATCTTCCAGCCCATCCCTGTGGTGTTAGGCACCCTTCACTCCACACAACTAACAACACATTATAACCCCACCAAACAACCCCCAAACTCACTATCCCATTATAACCCCTATTAAATAACCCCCAAACTCACAGTGTCATTATAGCCCCCCATCAAATAACCCCCAAATTCACAATCCCATTATAACCTTCTATTAAATAACCCCCAGGCTCACAGTGCCATTATAACCCACATCAAACAACCCCCAAACTCCCAATACCATTATAACCCCTATTAAATATCCTCCATCAAATAACCCCCAAACTCACAACCCCACTATAAACCCATCAAGCAACCCCCAAACTCACAACCCCATTATAACCCAAACAACCCCCAAATTCACAACCCCATTATAACCCCTATTAAATAACCCTCTTTAAATAACCCCCATCAAACAACCCCTGAACTCTCAACCCCATTATAACCCCCATCAAGCAACCCCCAAACTCACAACCCCATTATAACCCCATGTTGCAGTTTGAGCTGGGTGCCCCCTGCTGTGTTTACTTCCTGTGTCCAGAAGTCCAGCCCAGAGGGGTGGACACAGGAAATTTAGGTATTTCCTACCATGATTCTTTGCACCACTATAAGATCCAGTACGGGGTCTGGCACTTCCTCTTTCTTCTTCCTCCGTCAGCCAGTAACTGGGGGAGATGTCTCCTGGCTTTGGGCCTGGCTAGGCCAAGGCCATGGGGGGATGGGCAGTCTCAGATCTGGCCAGCTGAGACTAGCCTAGCAGTGGGGGGGGGGGGGGGGAAGAAGGAGCCCTGGGGGTCCTGGGTGTACCCTCAGGTGGGGATAGGATGTCTCTGGGTTTGCTTTCGGATTTCTCTTTGTCACTGTGCTTCTGGCTTTCTGTAAACATTCACTGCTTTCTATTTAAACTTTCCATCACTTTTGCAATCCGTTTGTCTGAGTTGTTTATTTCTGCCCATGGTGGGGTGGGGGCTGCCTCAACCCAGCACACCCCTATTAAATAACCCTCTTTAAATAACCCCCACTAAACAACCCCTGAACTCCCAACCCCATTATAACCCCCATCAAGCAACCCTCAAACTCCCAACCCCATTATAACCCCTATTAAATAACCCTCTTTTAATAAGCCCCATCAAAAACTGCCCAAACCACCTCCCAAACTCCCAACCCATTATCACCCCCATCAAACAAGCCCCCAACTCCCCATCCCATCTTTAGGGTTCCTATTTCCCCTGCTTGCTTTTATTCCCAACCTGAGCCCCCCCCCCCAAGATAGGTGGGAACCCAGCTGCTTGTTGCAGTGAATCAAGTCCCTTTTCCTTTCTAATATGTAAATGCATATATATATAAAAAATGGTCAGAATTTGTTTAGTGGCACTTGGCTTGTTTGATGGGAAGGGGGAAAAAAATGATGAGAGGTGAGTCAGGTCTGCATGGGGCAGATAAAGGGACAAGAACAGCATCGGGAGAATACAGCAATCGCTTCCCAGACAGCCGAGCATCCAAAGCCAGGCACCCGTATGAAAAGTTTATCCAATTATGGGTGACCGGATGAGGCTCGTTAGGTTGTGTTACTCTTTTCATTTTAATCTAAATTGACGTTTCTTTCCCTCTGATATGGCAATCGGTCATAAAGGGGTGACCACCATTAAAAGCTGTTTGATTTGGAGCCCTGTAGTGTTTGACTAAGAGGGTAAATGCAAATTTGATGACAGAATAAGGATAAATTTACATATCAGCTTCAGCTCACATGGAGAGAGTAAACATTCTGTTTATCTCAAGTGTCACTTTATGATTTCGGTAGAATATAAAACTGACCTTGGTCCAGACATTGCAAAAGACCTGAATGAAATATATTGTTGTCTAAATACAATTTACTCAAGTAGAAGTTGTCAGCAAACCCTGCGGAACTCGGCAAACAGGGTTAGACAGCAGGGTCGCCAGAACGAAACTCTCTGCCCGCCAACACCCACATGAAAATCTTCCCCCCCACCCCGCCCCATCTTTGGAGGGTGGGAAAGGGATGGAGCATCCCTCCCCCCACACCAAGGCTGATAACCGAAATCGCAGCTCCTTCCAGCCTCAAGAGCGAGGTGTGTGTGTGTAGGGGGGGAAATCTGAGGAGCTGCAGCAACGCGGATGCGGGGGATGGAAAATTTCTCTGTTGGTCAACTTCTCTGCTGGCAAAATTCTCTGCTGCAAAAAAATATTTAGCTGCTGAAAAATTCAGCTGCTGAAAAATTTTAGCTGGTGGCAAATGCACCTGGTGGGAAACGTACCCGGTGAAAAATGTACCTGGTGAAAAATGCACCTGGTGGCAAACATGTCTGGTGGCAAATGTATCTGATGGCAAATGTATCTGGCAAAAATGAGCTTAAAATGCTCTTTTTTAAGGTGGTGTTTGTTGGTTTGTTTTGTGTCCCCCCACCATGTTAATTTTTTAACCTCCTGGCTGTTATTATTCCACCTCCCTTCAGTTTCCCCTCATCCTTTACCCAAATAGCTGCACTCTAAGTGGCTCACAGAATTCACCAACCCTTTTCCTTTCTTGAGCGTTCATAGTTGCAAGGAAGGAACATGAAACTTTAATGATTAAATGTGGAATCTTCCAGATTAATCCAGAAATACTTCCAGGCTGTTTAAACAACACTGAGCAATTTTATTAATTTCCCCTCCTCCCCTCTCCCCCCCTCCCCCTTTTCTTTATCAAATCATCCAAAAGGAAAATAAATGTAGAGAGGAGATTTCTTTTTCTCCTGCTGGAGGTGCCTAATAAAAGGGCCAAAACGCAGCTCGCGCTGCTTAATGAACGAGTTTGTGTGTGTTTAACAAAGAGATGAGCGAAAAACGACTGAACAAATAAATAAGAAAGTAATCAGAGCTGACACACAGAGAAGCAAGAGGGAGGAAAATCTATCTCCCCCCCCAGGTAACTAAATAAATTGGCTGCTGCGACGATGCCGTGGGCTCTCCCTCAACACACGGAGCGCCCGTGGAAGCCAGGTGAAAGGAGCTGGCTGCGAGCAGGGGAGTTGATTTGGAGCAAAGGAAAGGCTGGTTGGGGAACGACAGAGCATCCTTGGTGGCTGATCTCGGGCACCGGCGGCATCCCCGGGAGCAGCGTGGGCTCGGCAAGGGACAAAGGCTGGAGGGGAACAAAAGGCGGAGGGGAATAAAGTAGACTCGTGCGGGGTCGCTGATCTGGCTGCTGATGTGGTTGTTAGTGGGGTTTGGGGATTTGTTGGTAAAAACATCTATATTTTAATGCTTGTTTGGACTGGCTGGGAATTGCATTGCCAGGGACTGGGTGGCAGGAACTGTTCTGTCAGTGCTGCTCCACAGGTGGGGCCCTTTGCTCTCAAACACAGGTAAAACAGACCCGGGTTGAGTGATGCGCTGCTTCCTCCAGCCCCTGGCACATTCACATCACCTATCTGGGGCTGATTCGTGCTTTTAATGACAGCCAGAACCATGGCAGTAACAGACACACTATGCAATTCCCATTTTCCTGAGCCCAGAATGCATTTAGGATCCCTTTTTAATCCCTGAACATCAATTTAATGAGGGGGACCTTGCAAAGCTGTGCCGTGTGGGGTTAGTTTTAATCCACAGAGCAGGAACGGCTGGCTGCAGAGGCATAGCCCTGAGATCCCTCAGCCTGAGTTTGGTCCCTGATGTATTGGGGCCGGGCGGAGGGGGACAGACCATGTAGAGAACTACAGCACCGATGCTCTCCTTGCTGCAGAGCTGCCAAACTCAACCCCTCGATAGAAAACAGAAGCAGGCAAGAAAAATAAACCAAAGGAGATGGAGAAGCCGGGAGAGGCAGAAGCCAGGAGAGGCTGAAGCCAGGAGAGGCTGAAGCCAGGAGAGGCAGCTCTTGACCAGGACAGCCCCGTGCTCTCCCAGGCTTCATGGGGAGAGATCCTGCCCCATCACTTGATCTGTTCCCCCCCCCCCCCCCCCCCCCCCATTTATAGAGATTATTTGCACTTCTAAAAGTCTGAACAAGGCTGAAACTCCTAGGGGCTGGGAGCAGGCTGGGAGAACAAGGGATTTGGGTTGACCCCGGGAATTCCCTGCTGCTGCTTTGTTGCACAGCAGCCAAGAATCGGCAAAAAGGGAGCACATCGCCTTCTGGGGAAGGGAGGGAGAGGACACGTCAGGAAAAAAAAATCTTCTTCTGCTGGGTGGAAGGATTCATGTGTTGGCAATTCCAATGTGGCATTGAAGTAAAAAAATACCAGAGAGAGGGAAAAAATTACTGGGAGAAAGACCCAGGGGTGCAGGGTTCCCCTTTTCCCGAAATTTGAATACCAAATAGGATTATTTCTCCATGTTTTCAGTTTTTCAGGGGTTTGGGGGGGGGGGGGGAAGCAATTGGTTCTGAAATAAATAAAACCATGACTTTCCTCTTCTTCCCTGCCCAGGATCCTGTGCTTTGTTGGGGTGGCAGTGATGCAGGTACCAGCGATGCAGGTACCAGCATCCCCCAACCCTTCCCTTGTGTGGACTGATGCCTCAGCAGGATGCTTGCTCAGTTGGAAGCAAAAACTTGCCTGGATTCAGTTTCCCCTCCTTTTGGACCCCTCTGCTCATGGAGGTGACTTGTCACAGATCTTTCCTCTCTGCACAAGGTCATAGAATCATAGAATGGTAGGTTTTGGAAGGGAGTTCTGAAGATCATCAAGTCCAACCCCACCTGCCAAAGCAGGATCACCTTGGTTACATGGGTTAGTTGATTAGGTGGTGTTGGATGATAGGTTGGACGCGATGATCTTGGAGGTCTCTTCCAACCTGGTTTATTCTATTCTATTCCTATTCTATTCTATTCTATTCTATTCTATTCTATTCTATTCTATTCTATTCTACAGCAGATTGCACAGGAATGCATCCCGGGGTGTGTGTGTTTGAAAGTCTCTAGAGAAGGAGACTCCACAACCTCCCCAGGCAGCCTGTTCCAGGGCTCTGTCACCCACACAGTAAAGAAGTTTTTCCTTCTGTGGAGGTGGAACTTCCTGCATTCCAGTTTGTGTGCTCTGCCCCTTACCCTATCGCAGAATGGCACTGAAAAGAGATTAGTACCATACCTACTGTTTCTGCTATCATCTGACCAGCTATGAGTGAAGCTTTGCCACGTGGGTCCTAGTGCTGTTGATGTTACAGGTGCTCTTCAGAGATGAGCATCCTTCCAAGTGATAAGCATCATTCCCAGTGAGGAAGGCAAGAGCCCCTCTACTCCACTCTGGTGAGACCCCACCTGGAGTACTGTGCCCAGTTCTGGAACCTCTGTTACAGGAAGGATCTGGAGGTGCTGGAAGGTGTCCAGAGAAGGGCCACAAGGATGAGCAAAGGGCTGGAGCTCCTCTCCTATGAGGACAGACTGAAAGAGTTGGGGTTGGTCAGTCTGGAAAATAGAAGGCTCCCAGGAGACCTCATTGTGGCCTTCCAGTATCTGAAGGGGGCTACAGGAAAGTTGGGGAGGGACTTTTGAGGGTGTCAGGGAGTGATAAGACTGGGGGGGAATGGAGCAAAACTAGAAGTGGGTAGATTCAGATTGGATCTTAGGAAGAAGTTCTTCTCCATGAAGGTGGTGAGAGACTGGCACAGGTTGCCAGGGGAGGTGGAAGAAGCCTCATCCCTGGAGGTTTTTAGAGGCCAGGCTGGACATGGCTGTGAGCAACCTGCTGTAGTGTGAAGTGTCCCTGCCGTAGGCAGGGTTGTTGGAACTGGATGATCCTTGAGGTCCCTTCCAACCCTGACAATTGTATGATTCTATGATTCCTGGAAATGGGGTTTGCTAAAGGAGAATTTGGAGTTTGCTGACTTTTGGATCCAGGTTGGGAATCAAGAGGATGATCAAAGTCCCATTAATTCAGGTGAGGATGGTTCTTATAGACCAATCCCATCCATAATGGTCCAAATATTAAATATTCCCTTTAATCCTTCTGTTCCCAGCTGGCTTTCCCAAAACAACTGGCTAGAGGGAGGAGCAGCCAAACCTCTGGTCTGTGAAGAGCACCCAGAATGTGATGTGCATGGAACCACAGGCTCCTCAACCCTCAAGGCTGCCCTGAAGAACACCAAGGTCACCCTCAAGCTTCCTGCCAGAGTACTGTGAGTACCCAGCCTCTGCAGAGGGATGCAGGCAGTTACCAACTAACCCAAAAGACCCTTTTCTCCCATTTCTTCTCCCGGTACTCATCCAATCTCTTGCTGATGTGAGGGCTGGGCCCCAAACCTGCCTGACCCAACCTCTTTCAGGTGCCAACATCTGCCTGAAGCCCCCAGCCCAGCCCACCCCATCGCCCAGCACCTTGGTGGACTCTAGACAGAGCCCTGCAGCCCAGGGTGCCCTTTGCTGCTCATTCCCAGTTCTTCCCTGTGGAAAGCTCAGCTCTGCACCCAGCACAAACCCACCAAATTTCACACCTGATACCAATCTCCCAACCCCAGGGCCGGTCCCCTTGGCTGCTCACACCACAGGGGGAGGTCATATCTGAAGCATCATCAGAGATAGCTGCAAAAAATAGGAGGAAGCTCTGAGCTTTCAGCATCACAGGCGTGAACCTTCCCCCTCGCTGGAAACCAGGGCTTGTAATGGAGATGCTGACACCACCTCGATTACCGCCCAGCTCCCCCTCCGCCCCGTAATGAAAGATTTTTCCTCTTTTTGCAGGGTGAATACTAATGGAGATGAGCTCCAGCAGAGCACCACCGCAGGAGGATGGTGCCATCTAAAGGAACCAAAGGCAAAGAGGAGCAGCAGCTGTCGCCCGGAGCGTGCAGGGGGACCGGAGTCATCGTCGTAGCTTCTGTGAGGTGCCTCAGTTCGGCACAGGCTTCCGGAGACGTTTCTGATGCGGGGGAGGGTTGGTGGCTTCCTGCCACTTAGAGATAATGGAAGTTTGTGTGGAGTTTGCCATTCCCCTACAAAGCTGAATGTTCAAGGGTATTTTTCTCCCAGTACCTTCTCTTTTCCATCATCTGCGGATAGGATAGGATAGGATAGGATAGGATAGGATAGGATAGGATAGGATAGGATAGGATAGGATAGGATAGGATAGGATAGGATAAACCAGGTTGGAAAAGACCTCTGAGATCGAGTCCAACCTATCACCCAGCACCATCTAATCAACTAAACCATGGCACCAAGTGCCTCTTCCAGGCTCTTCCTAAACACCTCCAGTGATGGTGACTCCACCACCTCCCTGGGCAGCACATTCCAATGGCCAATCTCTCTTTCTGTGAAAAACTTTTTCCTAACATCCAGCCTAAACCTCCTCTGGTGCAGCTTGAGACTGCGTCCTCTTGTTGTGGTGCTGGTTGCCTGGGAGGAGAGACCAACCCCCACGTGGCTGCAACCTCCCTTTATGTAGTTGTAGAAAGCAAGAAGGTCTCCTGTGAGCCTCCTCTTCTCCAGGCTAAACAACCCCAGCTCCTTCACAGACTTCCTGCACGATTGGTGTTGGAAAAGATCTTTGTGTATCACCTAGTCCACCCCCAGTGCTAAAACAGGGTCACCCAGAGCAGGCTGCCCAGGATGGTTCCAGGCAGGTTTAGAATAATTTCAGAAATGGAGACTCCACAGCCTCTGTGGGCAGCCTGCTCTGATACCCTCACAGGAAAGAAGTTCCTCCTAGGATGTTCAGGGAGGACATCTGGGATTCTTGCTCCAGGCAAAGCAGGGCCATCGACCCCAAAGCCAAGCTGTTGTGATCCTAGAGGACTCAGCACAGGTATTTGGGATCAGGGTTTGAAAGCACCTGTACCCAAGGTGTACAAGGTGAGGTTGCCTTGCTGGAACATCAGAGGCTGTTACAGTACAGGAACTGGGATCTGGGATCTGGAACAGGTTGCCCAGGGAGGTGGTGGGAGCCCCATCCCTGGAGGTTTTTAAGGCCAGGTTAGATGTGGCTCTGAGTAAGTTGATGTAGTGTGAAGTGTCCCTGCCCATGGCAGGGGGGTTGGAACTAGATGATCCTTGAGGTCCCTTCCAACCCTAACAATTATATGATTCTATGACCTCCACAGAAAGGCTTCTGAGCTAAGAGGTTGGGGTTGGCCTCTTCTCCCAAAGAACGAGTGCCAGAACAAAAGGAAATGGCCTCAAGTTGAACCAGGGGAGGTTTAGGCTGGGCATGAGGAACAATTTCTTCCCCCAACAGGTTGTCAAGCCCTGGAACAGGCTGTCCAAGGCAGTGGTGGAGCCACCACCCCCCAAAGGGATTAAGCAGCTGTGTAGATGTGGTGCTGAGGGACATGGTTTAGCGGTGACTTGTCAGGGCTGGATTAACGACTGGGCTCCATGGTCTTAAAAGTCTGTTGAAACCAAACCGATTGTGCAATTTTAAGAGTCCAAGACAGCCCACTTGCACATCTGCTGGCGTTCTGACCCAGCCTAGACTCCCCCTGACGAGTTCCCTTTGTCAGGAGAGGCTTGCAGTCATCCAAAAAAATCCTCTTGGCACATGCAACCGGCAAGCCCGAACCAACCCCAGCATTCTTATTTTACCTCTTGTTGACTTCCCTGCACGTTATGAAAGGAGCAGCAGGCATGATTTACTGAGCCACCCCCAGAACCCTGCAAGATGAGACTGCCCACCAAATTCCAGCTACGTGAGGAAGGTTGACACTTTTGTTTTGGCAATTAATTAATTTTCACTGGGCTTTCACTTCCCCCCCCCCCCTTTCCTTTCTTTCTTTCAGTTATTTATTTATTTATTTATTTATTTATTTTTATGGCAACCTCTTCTTCCACTTCCCAGGTTGCTCAACCAGCAATCAATAAGGACCACCCTGTGATAAAGATGTCATGCTGAATGGATATGTCATTAATCACTTGAGTTACCTTTCAAACCCAGCGTGGTTCCTTTGTTGGAGCCTTCCCTCAAGGTAGTGGCAAAACAAGCAGACACATTTATAACAGCCCCTCGGGGCTAAGTCAACAGTTGCATTCACCTCCTTAATCAACATCTTGGGCTTAACCAAGATCATCTCTAAAACTCTTCAAAGCGCTCCCCAGCAGCCACTGTACTTTCCCAGTGAGGATAATTGGGATTTTGTGTGGCATGGTGATAGACTTTCACTGCAAAAGAGAAAAGAAGCTATCCTGGCACCGCTGCTGGAGGACTTGAAGTTGCTGCCCCAAACCGAAGGGAACCTTCCGGTACCCAGTGGCAGGGCAAAGAACGGGCTGGGGCACGTCTGCCAAACCATTAACACTTGGCTGTGGTGCAACAGGAGAGAAAAGACCTCAAGTCCTTTGCTTCCAACCAGCCAAGCCAGGTATGACATGGGCACATAAAACAGGCCCTGCCATGCCTCAGTCCTATTTTTATTCATCCCTCCAACAAGAGCCATGCAAAGATCAGCAAGTCAAGGGCAGGAGCACCCAGGAACATCAGGGTTAGGGCCATCATCAGGAACAGAAGATGAAAGACCTTTGAGTCCTTCACTTCCAACCAGCCAAGCCAGGTGTGACATGGACACATGAAACAGGCCCTGCCATGCCTCAGTCCTATTTTTATTCATCTCTTCAATGAGAGCCATGTAAAGGTCAACAAGTCAAGGTTGGAAGCACCCAGGAACACCAGGGTTAGGGCCATCATCAGGAACAGAAGATGAAAGACCTTTGAGTCCTTTACTTTCAACCAGCCAAGCCTTGTATGACAAGGATTCACCAAACAAGCCTTGTCATGCTATGATTATATTCATCTCTTGTAGAAGGGTGATGCGAAGGTCAACAAGTGAGTTATGGTTAGCCTCCATGATCTTAAAAGTCTTTTCCAACCTGAATAAACAAGGGAAAAATGAAAAAACAAGACAAGAGCTGGATCACCCAGGACCATCAGGGTTAGGGCCACCTCTTCTTTACTATGAAGGTGGTGGAACATTGGAACAGGTTGCCCAGGGAGGTGGGTGGGGCCACATCCCTGGAGATATTCGAGGTGAGGCTCAACAGGGCTCTGGGCTACCAGATCTGGTTGGGGATGTCCCTGCTGACTGCAGGGGGGGTTGGACTGGATGATCTTTGGAGATCACTTCCAATCCAGACCATTCTACGATCCTATGATTCATCAGCCACCTTGAGCACAGGGCTTCCTGTTTGCAATACAAGCATCACCTTGTGCTTTCCTCCTCTGTGAGCATATCATAGAGTTTTTAGGGTTGGAAGGGAGCTCAAGGATCATCTAGTTCCAACTCCCGTGGGCAGGGACACCTCACACTACATCAGAATAGAATAGAATAAACCAGGTTGGAAGAGACCTTCAAGATCATTGTGTCCAACCTCAGGTTGCTCGGAGTCACATCCAGCCTGGCCTCTAAAAACCTCCAGGGATGAGGCTTCTTCCACCTCCCCTGGCAACCTGTGCCAGTGTCTCACCACCCACATGGGGAAGAACTTCTTCCTAACATCCAATCTGAATCTCCCTATTTCTAGTTTTGCTCCATTCCCCCCAGTCCTGTCACTCCCTGACATCCCTCAAAAGTCTCTCCCCAGCTTTCTTGTAGCCCCCTTCAGATACTGGAAGGCCACAAGAAGGTCTCCTGGGAGCCTTCTCTTCTCCAGAATGAACAGCCCCAACTCCTTCAGTCTGTTGCCAGAGCAGAGCAGCTCCAACCCTCTGCTCATCCTCATGGCCCTTCTCTGGACACCTTCTAGCACCTCCAGATCCTTCTTGCGATAGAGGCTCCAGACCTGGACAAAGTACTCCAGGTCAGACCTTCCCTACCATCCACATCACCTGCAGCCGCTCCTCCAGCTGGGTCCTCTCCTCTTCTGAAGCTCTCCACAGACTAGCAGGAATTCTTCATTGATGATCTGGATGAGGGGATTGAGTCAGTCATCAGCAAATTCGCAGATGACACCAAGTTGGGAGCAGGTGTTGATCTGTTAGAGGGTAGAAAGGCTCTGCAGAGGCACCTCGACTGACTGGACAGATGGGCGGAGTCCAATGGGATGGCATTCAACAAGTCCAAGTGCCGGGTGCTGCACTTTGGCCACGGCAACCCCATGCAGAGCTACAGGCTGGGGTCAGAGTGGCTGGAGAGCTCCCAAACAGAGAGGGCCCTGGGGGTGCTGATTGACAGCTGCCTAAACATGAGCCAGCAGTGTTCCCAGGTGGCCAAGAAGGCCAATGGCATCCTGGCCTGCATTAGGAATAGTATGGCCAGCAGGAGCAGGGAAGTCATTGTGCCCTTGTACACTGCACTGGTTAGGCCACACCTTGAGTCCTGTGTCCAGTTCTGGGCCCCTCAGTTTAAGAAGGACGTTGAGACTCTTGAACATATCCAGAGAAGGGCAACAAGGCTGGTGAGAGGCCTTGAGCACAGCCCTATGAGGAGAGGCTGAGGGAGCTGGGATTGTTCAGCGTGGAGAAGAGGAGGCTCAGGGGAGACCTCATTGCTGTCTACAACTACCTGAAGGGGGATTGTAGCCAGGAAGGGGTTGGTCTCTTCTCTCTAGCAACCAGCACCAGAACAAGAGGTCACAGTCTCAAACTGCGCCAGGGGAGGTTTAGGCTGTAGGTCAGGAGAAAGTTCTTCACTGAGAGATTTGTTAGCCACTGGAATGTGTTGCCCAGGGAGGTGGTTGAGTCACCATCCCTGGAGGGGTTCAAGAGGGGATTGGATGTGGCACTTGGTGCCATGGTCTAGTCATGAGGTCTGTGGTGACATGTTGGACTTGATGATCTTTGAGGTCTCTTCCAACCTTGGTGATACTGTGCTATTGTGCTACTATGAATGCCAAAGCCTCCACTGAAGTATTCCAACCATTTTCCTTTTTTGAATGGAAGTGTCTGCTGGAGATCCTCCTGCGTGAATCATACCTAACAAAGCCTATTTGCAAAGTAAATTTGCTCTGGATTTCCAATACCTATGAAAGATTTTTCTATTATATTTATTTAAAATTACAACAGTTTCTAATGTAAACAAGCTCAAACAATTAAGGCAAAAGATAAATAGCTGCATACAGTTTAATTTTACTGAAGGCAAACACACATCTTTCATGGTTGCATTATCCGAGCATTAAGTTCAATAGAACTCTCAGATGTGGGTGTTTTGTTGTTTTTTGGCTGACTTTAAATGATCTAAAATTAAATGGGGCTGACTTTTATGAGGTCATCTTGGTTTCCCTTCCTCATCCAAGCTAGGAGGCTGGCTTGAGAGCAGCCCTGAAGGAAAGGACCTCGGGGTGCTGGGGGAGAAGGAGGTCAACAGGAGCCAGCGGTGAGCACTTGCAGCCCAGAAAACCAATCCCATCCTGGGCTGCAGCAAGAGAAGCATAGCCAGGAGAGCCAGGGAGGTGATTCTCCCCCTCTGATTCACTCTGGTGAGACCCCACCTGGAGCACTGTGTCCAGTTCTGGAGCCTCTATTACAGGAAGGATCTGGAGGTGATGGAAGGTGTCCAGAGAAGGGCCACAAGGATGAGCAGAGGGCTGGAGCTGCTCTGCTATGAGGAAAGACAGAGAGTTGGACTTGTTCAGTCTGGAGAATAGAAGGCTCTCAGGAGACCTTCTTGTGGCCTTCCAGTATCTGAAGGGGGCTACAAGAAAGCTGGGGAGAGACTTTTGAGGGATGTCAGGGAGTGACAGGACTGGGGGGAATGGAGCAAAACTAGAAATAGGGAGATTCAGATTGGATGTTAGGAAGAAGTTCTTCCCCATGTGGGTGGTGAGACACTGGCACAGGTTGCCAGGGGAGGTGGAAGAAGCCTCATCCCTGGAGGTTTTTAGAGGCCAGGTTGGATGTGGCTATGAGCAATCTGCTGTAGTGTGAGGTGTCCCTGGCCATGGCAGGGGGGTTGGACCTGTGTGACCATATGACGCTGTGCCTTTAAGAAAAGGGACAGTGGTGGGACACTCTGGCTGAATGTTTTGGAATATTAACGAAAACAATCAGATATTCTAAACAAATTTCATTGGTAGATTGGTAGAATGCAACTTTA
This sequence comes from Melanerpes formicivorus, assembly GCF_026170545.1. Lineage (NCBI taxonomy): Eukaryota > Metazoa > Chordata > Aves > Piciformes > Picidae > Melanerpes > Melanerpes formicivorus. Next base: position 27,096,136 of record NW_027142361.1, on the reverse strand, counting down.
AGTTTTGAGTTCAGTTGGAACTTTTCTCAGTTCGCTCCTTTCCTTCTCCCTTTCCAGCTCGTCTGCTTCTGGGCTCCCTGCCAGAGCGACCCTGAACAGATAAGCAACTAAGGCCTACTAAGATTCGGCTTTATTAATAATTACCTTTTCTCTCTTTCTATCCCTTTTTGGGAAAAAAGGGAGGTAGGGGGAGAGAAGGGGGTACAGGGGGGAACCCTCCTCTGGAGGAGGGAGTTTCATTCCTGTATTATTGTTTTTTTTACTTTGCTGTATATTTCTGTGTATATATTGTAAATACTGTAAATTGTGTACATATCCTGCATTTTCCACATTGCTTGTAAAATATAGCATTTTCCTTGCTTCTCCGGTTGAGCTAGCTGTGGTTATTTTTTTTCCTCTTTCTGGGGGAGAGGAGGCTAAGCCTTCTCTCAAACCACCATATTTATTTTTGGCGCCCAACGTGGGGCTTAAGGATGATTAGCTTGATTTATTGCTTGCTTGAGCCGGACTAACAAGCATGAAGGTGCTCTGGATTTTTAAGCAATTGCTATTCTCAATATGTTTGGTTCTGATCTACAAGTATTGTCTGGGCCTCCTTATCGATCACCTAGGTAAATATTTGATGCAGAAGTAATATTTGTGGTTTGTATATAAAATCTGGCTTCTATATGATCGCTGTCTGGGATTCTTTTGGCTTACCAGATACAGGAATGTGACCTCCAGCACTCTCCCGATTGAGATAAGGGAGTTTAAGATTCCAGTAGTTGAAAGAGTAATTTTAAGTGATGGCTGGGATCCAAAGGTGATTTGATTGATGTGTGTAATCCTGCTGCTGGTGATAACTAATGTGTATCTGCTATTTTCCTTGTGCCGGGAGAAAAAAGTGTCTAAGGCATGCTTCATTATTAAGCATAGATCAAAGAAGAGGCGGTGTACTTCTGGATCAGCCCCAGAGACGTCCAGTGATGAAGAGAGTGGAGAATCTGTGTCAGTTAAAGATAAAGCTAAAAAGACTATTGGAAAGGCTGCTTTGAACGGTTCTGTTGCTGATTCTGGCAAGCAGCCAGGGGCGGCGGCAGCTCCCAACATGGCGGCTCCCCCGTTTTCATCCACCATTAACGAGGCAAGGTAATTTCCGCCCACCTTCTCGGCAGGACCAGAAGCCCCTTCCACAGCATGTGATCTGTCTCAAAACCTGTCAGCTTATGTTAAGGTGGCTGTAAATTCAAACACAGCTCCAATTAAGCAAGTAGCAGTTTTAAAGACTAGAAGTGGAAAGGCCAAAGCTGATCCAGCAGCTAATGGGGAAGAAGAGCAGAAGACTGATCCTGGTGAGGGACCTTCTACTAGAAAAGATCCTACTGAGGAGGAAGAGAAGGTTTCTTTTAAAGATCAAGAGGAGTTAGTGAGATCAAAATAGGATAGAGATGCAGCTAGGACAGCAGCTAGCAGTGGTGGTTTTCAGCTTAAAGAGATCCTTAGGAGAGTGACAGCAGGATTATTTGGACAACAAGTTGAGGAAGAGGAGGCAAAGGAGGAGGAAGATGACATTTCCAAATGTTTTTCACCCCGGGAAGAGCTTAGAATAGTCCATAAAGATTACACCAGAGCAGATAAGGAGCCAGTTCTAGCTTGGCTAGGTATATCTTATGATACAGGTGCTCCAGCTCTAATGGTTGGAGACAAGTCGGCAGCTCAGTTAGGAACTCTCTCAAGGGATAATGGAATAGATAGACATCTAGGCAGGGTTCTCGGTAAGGTTAATCTGTGGATACGCCTTTTAATGGTGGTTGCCCTGAGATACCCTTCCCGAGATGATCTTCCATGGAATCCTAAACCCTGGACTACCATAGATGAGGGAATTAAGCGCCTGAGAGAATTTGCTGTTAGAGAGCTACTCTATGGTGAACATGAAACTCTGAATCCTGATGACATTCCTGTGGGAACTGGTCTTGCTAAAACGCTCATCAAGCTTGCTCCTTCTAATTATGTGAACATTCTGGCAAGCAGAATTGTGTCAAGAAATTATGGTGGAGCTCCTCCTACGTCTGGCCAATTCAGTGATCAAATGAGACAATTGGAGGATAGCATGACATGTGTTTCTTTGGTTTCGGCCATTGAAACTCTGTCTGGAAAAATTGAGAATTGCATGAAAGAGCTGAAAGATTCCATATACCAATTGGCACAGAAGGATAATTTCAATTCTTCCTCCAGGTGGATACAAGTTTCATCTGTGAGGAATACACGTCCTCCAAGGAGGTCATTCCAAAACAGATCAAATCGAAACAGACCACCAAGGCAATCACGTAGGACCATTTGGATAACTCTGCGTGATCAGTTTGGTGAGAACATGAACCGCTGGGATAGCCAACCAACTTCTAATCTTTTCAGGAGACTGAGGGAACTGCAAAGTGGCAGAACCCGAGGTAGCAATACCAGAAGGGTAGCTGTTACTCCCACAGTTCCCCAGAAAAACTCCAGTAGCTCCAACAGTGGCTCCAGTTATAACACTGCACACTGCGCAATGCACATGTGGGCATGTTCCCCATAACTAGGGGTGCCCTGCCTCCCGCCACGGGGAGGAGAGGGATAACAGAGATAATAGAATCTATTGGGATGTGTACATCCAGTGGCCTGGCACTTCACAATTTCGGAAGTACAGGGCCTTGGTTGACACAGGAGCTCAGTGCACCATAATACCATCAAATTATCAGGGATCAGAGTCTATAACTATTCTGGGAGTCACTGGTGGATCTCAATAGTTAAGTAAGGTGGAGGTTAATATAAGTTTAACTGGTAAATAATGGAGGATACATACAGTTGTGACCGGACCTGATGCACCTTGTATTTTGGGAATTGATTTTCTGAGAGAAGGGCGTTTCAAAGACCCTAGAGGTTACAAATGGGCTTTTGGAGTAGCTTCTATAGAAATTGATGGACAAAAATTAAAGCTGTCTGCTAGACCTGAGCTTTCTGATGAATCTGCAGTTGTGGGACAACACAAGATACAGGACATTAAATTGCTGGTTGCTTCTCAGACTGTGCATCACAGACAATACAGAACCAACCGTGACTCTTTGTTGCCCATTCAGAATCTGATTCGTCAGTTGGAGAGTCAGAAAGTCGTCAGCAAAACTCATTCATCTCTCAACAGTCCAGTGTGGACGTTGCGAAAGCAGAATGGAGACTGGCATCTGACGGTAGACTACCGAGCCCTGAATGAAGTAACACCACCTATGAGTGCAGCAGTGCCAGACATGATGGAGCTCCAGTATGAGTTGGAATCCAAACAGGCCAAATGGTATGCTACCACAGACATTGCTAATGCATTTTTCTCTATTCCCATAGCAGAGGAATGCAGGCCTCAGTTTGCTTTCACCTGGAGAGGAATCCAGTACACTTTCAAAAGATTGCCAATGGGCTGGATCCACAGCTCAAGCATCTGTCATGCAGTAATCCACGATACTCTGGAGAAAGGCAGTGCTCCTGAACACATCCAGTTCATCGATGATATCATCGTCCGGGGTAAAACTGCTGAGGAAGTCTTCGAGAAAGGTAACAAAATCATTGACGTTCTTCTGAATGCAGGTTTTGCCATCAAACGAGACAAGGTGAAAGGACCTACCACAGAGATTCAGTTTCTAGGAGTGCGGTGGCAGGATGGACCCGACACATTCCAGTGGATGTGGTAAATAGAGTCTCTACCATGGCAAATCGCAAAAAACAAGCAAGAGACCTTACTTTTCTTGGGGATAGTGGGATTTTGGAGACTGCACATTCCTGGATACAGTCAGATGGTGAAACCTCTGTATGATGCGACTTGAAAGAGAAACAGTTTCCACTGGGGACCTGAACAACAAGCAGCTTTTGACCAGATAAAGCAAGAGGTGATTCAAGCAATGGGTCTGGGACCTGTCCGAGATGGTCCAGACATTAAGAACATTTTGTACACGGCTGCAAGTGACAATGGTCCAACCTGGTGCTTGTGGCAAAAAGCTCCAGGTGAGACACGTGGACGACCTCTTGGTTTCTGGAGTCGAGGTTACAGAGGTTCAGAGGCTAATTATACTCCAACAGAAAAAGAGATTCTAGCTGCCTATGAAGGAGTAAAAGCATCTTCTGAAGTAATTGGAACTGAATCACAACTTCTCTTAGCTCCCAGATTACCAGTTTTGAATTGGATGTTCAAAGGCAAAGGTTCCACACCACATCATGCCACAGACTCAACCTGGTCTAAGTGGATGGCTCTGATAATACAGAGAGATCGAATGGGAAATCTTGAAAGGCCTGGTCTGGTGGAGGTGATCTCAAGTTGGCCTGAAGGTACCAACTGTGCTAAACCTCCAGAGGAGAAAGTAACTTGTGCTGAGGAAGCTCCTCCTTACAATGAGCTCTCTGATGATGAAAAGAAATATGCTTTGTTCACAGACAGTTCCTGTCGTCTTGTTGGAAACAAGCGAAGGTGGAAGTCTGCAGTGTGGGGTCCAACACGTCGAGTTGCAGAGGCGAAGGATGGAGAAGGTGAACCCAGTCAGTTCGCAGAGGTAAAAGCTAAAGGGGTTGGCTAAAGAACTGGAAAAAGAATTGTTGGCAGAGGAAAGGAAAACCCATCTGCGCAGCAGACCTGTAGCAGGACGTTGCTGATCAAGTCGAGAGAATTCCAGTGGAGGTGAGTCACATTGATGCTCACATTCCTAAGAGCAAAGCTACTGAGGAACAGCAACACAACCATCAGGCAGATATAGCTGCAAGATTTTCCCAAGCAGACGTGGACTCTAATCTTGATCTCGACTGGAAACACCGAGGTGAGATATTCTTAGCTCAGTGGGCTCATGATTCGTCAGGACATCAAGGCAGAGATGCAACATACCAATGGGCTCGTGACAGATCCATAGACATTTCCATGGATGCTATCACACAAGTCATCCATGACTGTGACATTTGTGCTGCTATTAAGCAGGCAAAACGACTTAAGCCCTTGTGGTATGGTGACAGATGGTCCAAGTATAAGTATGGTGAAGCTTGGCAGATTGACCACATCACTCTACCACGTTCTCATTCTGGTAAGCAATACGTGCTTACTATGGTAGAGGCAAACACTGGATGGTTGGAAACTTATCCAGTTCCACATGCAACTGCACGCAACACGATTCTCGGTCTGCAGAGACAAATCCTGTGGAGACACGGAACTCCAGAGAGGATTGAGTCAGACAAGGGAACTCATTTCAAGAACAACTTTGTAAAGAACTGGGCGAAAGAGCACGGTATTGAGTGGATATTCCACATTCCTTACTATGCACCAGCTGCAGGGAAGATGGAACGCTACAATGGTTTGTTGATGACCACTCTTAAGGCCAGGGGGGGTTGTCGAGGGTTGGAAGGGAAAGGCCAGGCCTTCTCCTCCCCCCGTAAAGTGAAGGAAAAAAAATCTCACAGCCGGATTAGCAAAGGAGTGGGTGCTGTATATTTACAAAGCAGTTTAGGGAAAAATGCAGGTTTATGTACAGAATTTACGGTATTTACAATATATACAGAAATATACAACAAAGTCACACAGAAATGAGGGTTCCCTCCTTAGCTGAGGGGGGTTCCCCACCTCTGCTCTCTCTTCTCTCCTCCTTTCCCCAGAGAGGGTTTGAAAGAGAGAAAAAGAGAAAAGCAGTTGTTAATTAGAAAGCAGTTAATACAGGTCTTGCAGTTTATCAGTTTCAAGGTCAAGCCTGGCTGAAAGCCCAGAAAACTGGCGAGCTGCAAGCCACCGATGGAGGGGAAAACAGACTGACCAGAAAACTGCTGTACTCCCAGTTCAAAAGGTGCTTCCCCCCAATCTACCAATGAAATTAGTTTAGATCCGTCTTTTCATTTACAAACATCCGACCACCATATTCCCTTTCTTAAGGTGACAGCCTCAAACGGTCACAGTCCACCCCTTCTAAACAATTTCATTGGCTGTTCATACTGTCCATCCAATCCAAAACGATATTTACAGTTTGTAAGTTCATAGTCCATTCCGGCTATGCTCAGATGTAGATGATTCAAAAGTCCAAGAAAATCAGAAAATGAGAAAAATGGGAAAAAGTTTGTTTCTTTGCCGACGAAGCAAAGAAAAGGGAAACAAGGACTCTCAGGGTCTCTTAGTTGACTCAGGGCTCTCAGGGTTCTCAGGGTTTGTGCACCGTAGATTCCTCGTAGATTCTTCCTTTGGACGTGATGTAGCTGTACAACAGTTTGAAATTAACCTCTTTCAGATAAAGTTAAATTTCTTTGTGGAATACACTGAATTTCACCATTCTCTTGCATTACCCAATAAGTGTGACCCGGACCTTCAGCTGAAACCACCCCTCGGACAGGTTTAGCCTCTCCTGAGGGTGAAAATACCCAAACAGTTTTACCTAACAGATTCTTCTCTCTAACAACAGGAACTCTATCACCTTCTACTTTCCGTAGCAAATCTGAATGTGCAGGTCCAGCTCGGTTCACTGAACCTCTACTAATTACCAGCCAGGTTGCTTGTGCTAAATGTTTTTCCCAGTTTTTCAAAGATCCACCTCCCATGCCTTTAAGAGTGGTCTTCAACAAACCGTTGTAGCGTTCAATCTTCCCTGCAGCTGGTGCATAGTAGGGAATATGGAATATCCACTCAATACCATGCTCTTTTGCCCAGTTCTTTACAAGGTTGTTCTTGAAATGAGTTCCATTGTCTGACTCAATTCTCTCTGGAGTTCCGTGTCTCCACAGGACTTGTCTCTCCACACCGAGAATGGTGTTGCGTGCAGTTGCATGTGGAACTGGATAAGTTTCCAACCATCCAGTGTTTGCCTCTACCATAGTAAGCACATATTACTTACCAGAGCGAGAACGTGGTAGAGTGATGTAGTCAATCTGCCAAGCTTCACCATACTTGTACTTGGACCATCTGTCACCATACCACAAGGGCTTAAGTCGTTTTGCCTGCTTAATAGCAGCACAAATGTCACAGTCATGGATGACTTGTGTGATAGCATCCATGGAAATGTCTATGGATCTGTCACGAGCCCATTGGTATGTTGCATCTCTGCCTTGATGTCCTGATGAATCATGAGCCCACCGAGCTAAGAATCAAGATTAGAGTCCATGTCTACTTGAGAAACTCTTGCAGCTAGATCTGCCTGATGGTTGTGTTGCTGTTCCTCAGTAGCTTTGCTCTTAGGAATGTGAGCATCGATGTGTCTCACTTTCACTGGAATTCTCTCGATTCGATCAGCAATGTCCTGCCACAGGTCAGCTGCCCAAATGGGTTTTCCGTTCCTCTGCCAACCATTCTTCTTCCAGTTCTTTAGCCAACCCCATAGAGCATTGGCCACCATCCATGGGTCGGTGTAGATATAAAGCTTTGGCCATCTCTCACGTTCAGCCACGTCGAGAGCTAGCTGGACAGCTTTTACCTCTGCGAACTGACTGGATTCTCCTTCTCCATCCCTCGCCTCTGCAACTCGGTGTGTTGGACTCCACACTGCAGACTTCCACCTTCGCTTGTTCCCAACAAGACGAGAGGAACTGTCTGTGAACAAAGCATATTTCTTTTCATCATCAGAAAGGTCATTGTAAGGAGGAGCTTCCTCAGCACGAGTTACTTTCTCCTCTGGAGGTTTAGCACAGTTGGTACCTTCAAGCCAACTTGAGATCACCTCCACTAGACCAGGCCTTTCAAGATTTCCCATTCGAGCTCTCTGTGTTATCCTCTTAGACCAGGTTGAGTCTGTGGCAAGATGTGGTGTGGAGCCTTTGCCTTTGAACATCCAATTCGAAACTGGTAATCTGGGAGCTAAGAGAAGTTGTGATTCAGTTCCAATTACTTCAGAAGATGCTTTTGCTCCTTCATAGGCAGCTAGAATCTCTTTTTCTGTTGGAGTATAATTAGCCTCTGAACCTCTGTAACCTCGACTCCAGAAACCAAGAGGTCATCCACGTGTCTCACCTGGAGCTTTTTGCCACAAGCACCAGGTTGGACCATTGTCACTTGCAGCCGTGTACAAAATGTTCTTAATGTCTGGACCACCTCGGACAGGTCCCAGACCCATTGCTTGAATCACCTCTTGCTTTATCTGGTCAAAAGCTGCTTGTTGTTCAGGTCCCCAGTGGAAACTGTTTCTCTTTCAAGTCGCATCATACAGAGGTTTCACCATCTGACTGTATCCAGGAATGTGCAGTCTCCAAAATCCTACTATCCCCAAGAAATGTAAGGTCTCCTGCTTTTTTTGTGGGCTTTGCCATGGTAGAGACTCTATTTACCACATCCACTGGAATGTGTCGGGTCCATCCTGCCACCGCACTCCTAGAAACTGAATCTCTGTGGTAGGTCCTTTCACCTTGTCTCGTTTGATGGCAAAACCTGCATTCAGAAGAATGTCAATGATTTTATTACCTTTCTCGAAGATTTCCTCAGCAGTCTTACTGCAGACGATGATATCATCGATGAACTGGATGTGTTCTGGAGCACCGCCTTTCTCCAGAGCATCGTGGATCACTGCATGACAGATGCTTGAGCTGTGGATCCAGCCCATTGGCAATCTGTTGACAGTATACTGGATTCCTCTCCAGGTGAAGGCAAACTGAGGCCTGCATTCCTCTGCTATGGGAATAGAGAAAAATGCATTAGCAATGTCTGTGGTAGCATACCATCTGGCCTCTTTGGATTCCAGCTCATACTGGAGTTCCATCATGTCTGGCACTGCTGCACTCATAGGTGGTGTTACTTCATTCAGGGCTCGGTAGTCTACCGTCAGACGCCAGTCTCCATTCTGCTTCCACACATGCCACACTGGACTGTTGAAAGGTGAATGAGTTTTGCTGACGATTTTCTGACTCTCCAACTGACGAATCAGATTCTGAATGGGCAACAAAGAGTCACGGTTGGTTCTGTATTGTCTGTGATGCACAGTCTGAGAAGTAACCGGCAATTTAATGTCCTGTATCTTATGTTGTCCCACAACTGCAGATTCATCAGAAAGCTCAGATCTAGGAGACAGCTTCAGTTTTTGTCCATCAATTTCTACAGAAGCTACTCCAAAAGCCCATTTGTAACCTCTAGGGTCTTTGAAACGCCCTTCTCTCAGAAAATCAATTCCCAAAATACAAGGTGCGTCAGGTCCGGTCACAACTGTATGTATCCTCCATTATTTACCAATTAAACTTATATTAACCTCCACCTTACTTAACTCTTGAGATCCACCAGTGACTCCCAGAATAGTTATAGACTCTGATCCCTGATAATTTGATGGCATTTTGGTGCACTGAGCTCCTGTGTCAACCAAGGCCCTGTACTTCCGAAATTGTGAAGTGCCAGGCCACTGGATGTACACATCCCAATAGATTCTATTATCTCTATTATCCCTCTCCTCCCCCTGGCAGGAGGCAGGGCACCCCTAGTTATGGGGAACATGCCCACATGTGCATTGCGCACAGTGTGCAGTGTTATAGCTTTGTAAGTTATAACTGGAGCCACTGTTGGAGCTATTAGAGTTGTTCTGGGGAACTGTGGAAGTAACAGCTACCCTTCTGGTATTGCTACCTCGGGTTCTGCCACTTTGCAATTCCCTCAGTCTCCTGAAAAATTAGAAGTTGGTTGGCCATCCCAGCGGTTCATGTTCTCACCAAACTGATCACGCAGAGTTATGCAAATAGTTCTACGTGATTGCCTTGGTGGTCTGTTTTGATTTGATCTGTTTTGGAATGACTTCCTGGGTGGATGTGTATTCCTTACAGATGAAACTTGTATCCACCTGGAGGAAGAATTGTAACTATTTTTTTGTGCAAATTGGGATATAGTGTTTTTAAATTCATCCTTCAACTCTCTCATGCAATTCTCAATTTTTCCAGACAGAGTTTCAATGGCTGAAACCAAAGAAGCACGTGTCATGCTATCCTCCAATTGTCTCATTTGATCACTGAATTGGCCAACCGTAGGAGAAGCTCCACCATAATTTCTTGACACAATTCTGCTTGCCAGAATGTTTGCATAATTAGAAGGAGCAAGTTTGATGATCTTTTTAGCAAGACCAATCCCCACAGGAATGTCATCAGGATTCAGAGTTTCATGTTCACCATAGAGTAGCTCTCTAACAGCAAATTCTCTCAAGCGCTTAATTCCCTCATCTATGGTAGTCCAGGGTTTAGGATTCCATGGAAGATCATCTCGGGAAGGGTATCTCAGGGCAACCGCCATTAAAAGGCGTATCCACAGATTAACCTTACCGAGAACCCTGCCTAGATGTCTATCTATTCCATTATCCCTTGAGAGAGTTCCTAACTGAGCTGCTGACTTGTCTCCAACTGTTAGAGCTGGAGCACCTGTATCATAAAACCTACTAAGCCAAGCTAGAACTGGCTCCTTATCTGCCCTGGTGTAATCTTTATGGACATTTCGCAATTCCTCACGCGGCGAGGAACAGTTGGTTATGTCATCTTGTTCCTCTTCTTCCCCAACTTGTTGCCCTAATAATCCTCCTGCCATTTTTCAAGGATCTCTTTAAGCTGAGAACCACCTTTGCCATCTCCTATCCTAGCTGCATCTCTATCCTGCTTTGATCTCACTAGGTTAGCTAGATCTTTAATACAAATCTTCTCTTCCTCCTCAGCAGGATTTCTTAGAGTAGAGGGCCCCTCACCAGGATCAGTCTCCTGCTCTTCTTCTTCATCAGCTTTGGTCTTTCCACTTCTAGTCTTTAAAACAGCCACCTTAACTGGAGCTGTGTTTGAATTTACAGCCACCTTAATAGAATCTGAGAAGTCCTGTGATAAATCAGCCGCTGGGGCAGTGACTTCCGGTCCCACCGAGAGAGTGGACGGAAATGACGTTGCTCCGTTAATGGCCGACGGAGAAGAAGGAGGAGGAGAAGGAGTAGGCGCCATGTTGATACCAGCTGCCGCCCTTGGCAGCCTGCCAGAATCAGCGGCAAAGTCGTTTAGAGGAGCCTTTCTAATTAACTTCTTAGCTTTCTTTTTAACTGATACACAGATTCTCCACACTCCTCATCACTAGATGTCTCTGGGACTGACCCAGAGCTACGCCGTTTCCTCTTTTATCTAGTTTTAATAACAAAACATGCCCTGGATATCTTCCTCTCCCGTTGCAAAGAAAACAGTAAATATGCCATCACCATCACCAGCAGCAGATTTATACACATTACATGAATCACCTTTGGATCCCAGCCATCACCTAAAGTTACTCTCTCCTCCGGCGGAATCTTAAAACCCTTTATCTCAGTTGGGAGAGTGGTGGAGGTAACATTTCTGTATCTCGCCGGCCATAATAAATCAATACATTTTCCATACCATAATCCAACTCTATACATAAACCACAGATAAATTGTCCGCACCAAATATTTACCCAGGTAATCCAAAATCAAACCCAAGCAATATCTATAAACCAGAGCCCCAAAAATTGAAAAGAATAATCGTTCTACGAACCACAACACCTTCATGTTTGCTAATCCAGCTAGAAAACACTAAATCAATCAAGTAATAAATTAAGCTAATTATCTGTCGCACATTGGGTAAGCCAAGAAAAGAGAATGTCGAGGGTTGGAAGGGAAAGGCCGGGCCTTCTCCTCCCCCCATAAAGTGAAGGAAAAAAAAACCTCACAGCCGTATTAGCAAAGGAGTGGGTGCTGTATATTTACAAAGCAGTTTAGGGAAAAATGCAGGTTTATGTACAGAATTTACAGTATTTACAATATATACAGAAATATACAACAAAGTCACACAGAAATGAGGGTTCCCTCCTCAGCTGAGGGGGGTTCCCCACCTCTGCTCCCTCCTGAGCCCCAGCCCTCCGATATTTATAAACATTTATTAAATCCACTCTCAGTCTTCTCTTCTCCAGACTAGTCAGCCCCAAGGCTCTCAGCTGCTCTTCATAGGGCAGTGCTCCAGTCCCTCAATAATCCTGGTAGCTCTTTGTTGGATTCTCTTGAGTAGATCCCTGTCCCTCTTGAACTGATGTGCACTCTCAGGAAGTTTGCAGGTGACATCAAGCTGAGTGGTGGTGTTGACCCTCTGGAAGGCCAGGATGACATCCAGAGGGACCTGGAAAAGCTTGAGAACTGGATCTGTGTGAACTTCATGAGGGCCAAGTACAAAGTCCACCTCCTGGCTTGGGGCAATCTTCAGTATCAATACTAAGGCAATCTCCAAAAGTATCATAGAATCATAGACTCAGTAAGGTTGGAAAAGACCCTCAAAGATCATAAAGTCCAACCTGTCAGTCAAGACCTCATGACTACTAAACCATGGCTTCAAGTAGGGATGAAGGGATGGAGAGAAGCCCTGTGGAGAAGGGCTTGGGGATACTGGTGGGTGAAAAACTGGACATGATCTGGCAATGTGTGCTCACAGCACAGAAGCCAACCATATCCTGGGCTGTGTCTCAAGCAGCATGGCCAGCAGGTCAAGGAACGAGCTCCTGACCCTCTGATCAGCTCTGGTGAGATCGGACCTGCAGCACTGTGTCCAGCACTGGAATCCTCAGCACAGAAGAGACATGGACCTGTTGGAGAGCCTCCATACGAGGGTTACAAAAAGGATCCAAGGGCTTCAACACATCTTCCATAAGGACTGAGAGAGAGTTGGAGTTGGGGTTGGGATTGTTCAGCCTGGTGAACAGATGGCTCTAGGGAAACCTCCTTGTTGCTTCTCAGTACTTAAAGGGGCCTGTAAGAATCATAGAATCATAGAGTTGTCAGTATTGGAAGGGACCTCAAGGATCATCCAGTTCCAACCCCCCTGCCATCAGCAGGGACACCTCACACTACAGCAGGTTGCTCACAGCCACATCCAGCCTGGCCTTAAAATCCTCCAGGCATGAGGCTTCTACCACCTCCCTGGGCAACCTGTGCCAGTCTCTCACCACCCTCATGGGGAACAACATCTTCCTAACATCCAATCTGAATCTCCCCATTTCTAGTTTTGCTCCATTCCCCCCAGTCCTATCACTCCCTGACACCCTCAAAAGTCCCTCCCAAGCTTTCTGAGGAGAGGCTTTTTAGTAGGGCCTGTTGCAAAAAGACAAGGGGTGATGGTTTTAAACTAAAAGAGGGGAGATTCAGAGACAAAGAAGAATTTTTTTACCATGAAGAATGGTGAGACACTGGCCTGGGTTACCCAGAGGGGTGGTAGATGGCCCATCCATGGAAACATTCCAGGTCAGGTTGGACATGGCTCTAAGCAGCTTCATCAGAATGGAATGGAATGGAATGGAATGGAATGGAATGGAATAGAATGGAATGGAATGGAATGGAATAGAATAGAATAGAATAGAATAGAATAGAATAGAATTAACCAGGTTGGAAAAGACCTTTGAGATCATCAAGTCCAATCTATCACCCAGCACCATCTAATTACTTTGTGGAGAATTTCTTCCTAAAATCCAGCCTGCACCTCTCCTGGCACAGCTTTAGACTGTGTCCTCTTGTTCTGGTGCTGGATGCCTGGGAGAAGAGACCAACCCCTACCTGGCTACAACCTCCCTTCAGGGAGTTGTAGAGAGCAAGAAGGTCTCCCCTGAGCCTCCTCTTCTCCAGGCTAAGCAACCCCAGCTGCCTCAGCCTCTCCTCACAGGGCTGTGCTCCAGACCCCTCCCCAGCTTTGTTGCCCTTCTCTGGACACGTTCCAGCATCTCAACATCTTTCCTAAACCGAGTTGAAGATATCTCTGCTCGTTGCAGCAGGATTGGACTAGATGAGCTTTAAAGATCCCTTCCAACCTAAAGCATTCTCTCGTTCTATTCTATGTTATCCCAAGAAGCAGCAGTTAGAGGTTGCCTCTGGAAAAAAAAAGAGAAAGCAAAGGATTATCCTGGAGATTAAGCCATCAGGGATTGCTGCAGGATGCTCCAAACATCGTCATGGTGAGCAAGAGGGTGATGCTGTCTGTGGCTTCCCTTGATGCCTTCACCAAACACCCCTGAGGGACACACTCTGTATCTGAGATGGCAATTACAAAAAAAATTGGCTTTGATATAATCCCTTTAGAAGGATTAAACAGGAAAGAAAGAGAGAGAGAGAGAAGGAATGCCAGGAGGCTTATGTGCCTATGTTGTAAGGTTTGTACTGGATTCATAAAGCCAATATTGTATCAACAGCAAAGTGCCCTGAGCTCTCAGAAAGAGTGTGACTGGTTGACGTTGCCCCCTTAAGAAAGGGAATATGGTGGACGGAAGTTGGTAAACGGAAAGAATAATCTAAACTAATTTCATTGGAAGAGTGGGAGGAAGCACCTTCTGAACTGGGAGTGAGCTGGGAGTGAACTGGGCACTCTGGCACTCTATCTTTAGTCTTGCTTCCGCCTCTCCACGGTGCAGCAGCTCTTTTTCTCTGCTCGGCTTTCTGCCAAAGCCTCGGCCTTGAAGACCAGATAAAAGCCGGTATTAACTCCCTTCCAATTAACACGAACTGCTTCTAACATTTTTTTTCCTCTCTTTTCTTTCTCTTTCTATCCCACTCTGGGGAAAGGGGGGGAGAGAGGGGAGAGCGGAGGTGGGGAACCCCCTCTGCCGAGGGGGGTTGCTCTCATTTCTGTGTTACTCTGTTGTATATCTTTGTATATATTGTAGATATTGTAAATTTGTAAATATTCCCCTGCAAATCCTACACTGCTTTGTAAATATAGCTCCACTGCTTTGCTAATTCAGCTTGTGAGTTTTCTTTCCTTTCCCTTCAATTTTTCTTTCCCTTTACTTTACAAGGGGGAAGGGAGGAGGCTTCTTGGCCTTACCCTTCCACCCCACCACATTTTTTTTTATTGGCGTACCCAACGTGCGGCAGATAATTAGCTTAATTTATTACTTGATTGATTTAGTGTTTTCCAGCTGAATTAGCAAACATGAAGGTATTGTGGTTTGTGGAACGATCATTCTTTTCAATTTTTGGGGCTCTGGTTTACAGGTATTGTTTGGGTTTGATTTTGGATTACCTGGGTAAATATTTGGTGCGGACAATTTATATGTGGGTTATGTATAGAGTTAAACTATGGTATGGAAAATGTATTAATATCTTATGGCCAGTGAGATACAGGAATGTTACCTCCACCACTCTCCCAATTGAGATAAAGGGTTTTAAGATTCCGCCTGAGGAGAGAGTAACTTTAGGTGATGCCTGGGATCCAAAGGTGATTTATTTCATGTGTATAATCATGCTCTCAGTGATAATTAACGTGTATCTGCTGGTCTCTTTGCGGCGAGAGAGAAAGGTGTCCAGGACGTGTTTTGTTATTAAAACTAGATCAAAAAGAAAACGCCGTGGCTCTCGATCAGTCCCAGAGTCATCTAGTGACGAGGACTGTGCAGAATCCATGTCAATTAAAAAGAAGGCAAAAAAGTTAATTGGTAAAGGCAGCTCTAAATGACTTTTCTGCTGATTCTAGCAAGCAGCCAAGGGCATCGGCTGGTATCAACATGGCGCCTACTCCTTCTCCCACTCCTTCTCCTTCTTCTTCTCCGTCGGCCAGTAATGGAGCAACGTCACTTCCACCCACTCCCTCGGTGGGACTGGAAGTCACTGCCCCAGCAGCTGATTTATCTCAGGACCTGTCAGCTTCCATTAAGGTGGCTGTAAATTCAAACACAGCTCCAGTTAAGGTGGCTGTTTTAAAGACTAGAGGTGCAAAGGCCAAAGATGGAGAAGAAGAGCTGGAGACTGATCCTGGTGAGGGGCCCTCTACTCTAAAAGATCCTGCTCAGGAGGAAGAGTTTTAGGGCTTTAAACTAGATTTGAAGGGGGAAGGGGTTAATAGTCTCCTGCTGGCTGGTGACAAACAGAGGGGCAGCTCACCAGCAGTAGAGAGAAGGAGAGCTGGTAAGGGCTCTCAACTTGCTACCCCAAGGCAAGCCACGAATGATCCACCAGGACATTCTGTGGAAACCGAGGGGATTTGGCACAAGAGGAGGACAGGGCCAGCCCAGCTGAAGTGCTTCTATGCGAATGCGCGCAGCTTGGGCAACAAACAGGATGAGTTAAGGGCCACTGTGCTGCTGGGATGCCACGACATAGTGGCTGTTACTGAAACTTGGTGGGATGAATCCCATGACTGGAATGTAGGCATAGATGGGTATAAACTCTTTAGGAAGGATAGGCAGGGAAGGAGAGGAGGAGGTGTTGCCCTCTATGTCAATAGCCAGTTGGAATCAGTGGAGCTCCAACTGGGGAGGGATGATAAGCTAGTTGAGAGTGTATGGGTCAAAATTAAAGGCAGGACAGGGGAAGAAGATATTACTGTGGGGGTCTCCTACAGGCCACCTGACCAGCAGATCCAAGCAGATGAGGCCCTCCATAGGCAAATAGAAGCAGCTTCCAGGTCACAAGCCCTGGTCCTCATGGGTGATTTCAACCACCCGGACATCTGCTGGAGGGACAACACAGCAAGGCACCAGCAATCCAGGATGTTCCTGGACTGCATAGAAGACAACTTCCTCCTCCAAATGGTGGAGGAACCAACAAGAAATGGTGCTATGCTGGACCTTGTTCTCACCAACAGGGAAGGGCTGGTAAGCAATGTGAGGCTCATAGACGGCCTTGGCTGCAGTGACCATGAAGCAGTTGAATTTAACATCCTCAGGGCAATCAGGAGGAAGTATTCCAAGCTCATGACCCTAGACTTTAGGCATGCAGATTTTGATCGCTTCAGGGATCTGCTAGCCAAAGTGTCATGGACAAAGCCCTGGAGGGAAGAGGGACCCAGGACAGCTGGTCAGTATTCAAGGACCACCTCCTCTGTGTCCAGGAGCTCTGTGTACCAACAAAGAGAAAAGCAGGTAAGAATGCTAGGAGGCCTGCCTGGATGGGCAAGGAGCTACTGGACACACTATTACTTAAAAGGAAACTCTACAGGAAGTGGAGGGAAGGACAGGTAGAACAGGGGGAATACAAGGAAGCTGCCCGAGCAGCAAGAGTCCTGGTCAGGAAAGCCAAAGCAGAGTTTGAGTTGAATCTAGCCAGGGAGATTAAAGGGAATACTAAGAACTTTTACAGGTATATTAATGGGAAGAAGAAGACTAGGGAAGGTGTGGGCCCCCTCAGAAAAGAAAATGGTGACATGATCACCTGTGATGAGGAAAAGGCTGAGGTACTTAATAACTTCTTTACCTCAGTCTTCACTGCAAGGGCCTCTGGCCACACTCCTGATGTTATGGAAGTCAAAGCCAGGGACAGGGAGGAAGAACTGCCCATTGTAAGTGCAGATCAGGTTTGTGATCATCTGAAGAACCTGAAAGTGTTCAAGTCCATGGGACCCGACGGGTTACACCCACGGGTGCTGAGAGAACTGGCAGATGAGGTTGCTAAACCCCTCTCTATTATATTTCAAAAGTCCTGGCAGTCTGGTGAAGTCCCCACAGACTGGAAAAGGGGAAACATTGCCCCCATCTTCAAAAAGGGCAAGAAGGAGGAACCAGGGAACTACAGGCCAGTCAGTCTCACCTCTGTGCCTGGAAAGATCATGGAACAGATCCTCCTGGAGTCACTACTCGCTCAAAAGAATAGTGAAGAGGTGATTGGGAACAGTCAGCATGGCTTTGCCAAGGGCAAATCCTGCCTGACCAACCTGGTGGCCTTCTATGAGCAGGTGACAAAATTAATAGATGAGGGGCGAGCAACTGATGTCGTTTACCTGGACCTGAGCAAAGCCTTCGACACTGTCCCGCACCACATCCTGGTCTCCAAACTGGTGACACATGGGTTTGATTGGTGGACCACTAGATGGATAAGGAACTGGCTTGATGGCCGCACCCAAAGAGTGGCTGTCAATGGCTCCATGTCCCAGTGGAGGCCAGTGACAAGTGGAGTCCCTCAGGGATCAGTCCTGGGACCTATCTTATTCAACATCTTTGTGGGGGACATGGACAGTGGCATTGAGTGCACCCTCAGCAAGTTTGCTGATGACACCAAGCTGTGTGGTGCAGCAGACACGCTGGAGGGAAGGGAGGCCATCCAGAGGGACCTTGACAGGCTGGAGAGGTGGGCACAGGCCAACCTCATGAAGTTCAATAAGAGCAAGTGCAGGGTCCTGCATCTGGGTCGAGGCAATCCCAGGCACAAATACAGGCTAGGCAGTGACTGGCTGGAGGATAGCCCTGAGGAGAGAGACTTGGGGGTGCTGGTGGACAAAAAGCTCAACATGAGCTCTCAGTGTGCACTTGCAGCCCGCAAAGCCAATCAGATCCTGGGCTGCATCAGGAGAAGTGTGGCTAGCAGGTCGAGGGAGGTGATCCTCCCCCTCTACTCAGCCCTGGTGAGACCCCACCTGGAGTACTGTGTCCAGTTCTGGAGCCCCTATTACAAGAGGGATGTGGAGGTGCTGGAACGTGTCCAGAGAAGGGCCACGAGGATGATCAGAGGGCTGGAGCACCTCTCCTATGAGGACAGACTGAAGGAGTTGGGGCTGTACAGTCTGCAGAAGAGAAGGCTCCGAGGTGACCTAATTGTCGCCTTCCAGTATCTGAAGGGGGCCTACAGGAAGGCAGGGGAAGGACTTCTCAGGATATCAGGTAGTGATAGGACTAGGGGGAATGGAATGAAGCTGGAGGTGGGGAGATTCAGGCTGGATGTGAGGAGGAGGTTCTTCACCATGAGAGTGGTGAAACCCTGGAATGGGTTGTCCAGGGAGGTGGTCGAGGCCCCGTCCCTGGGGGTGTTTAAGAGCAGGCTGGATGAGGCTCTGTCCAGCCTGATCTAGTGTGGGGTGTCCCTGCCCATGGCAGGGGGGTTGGAACTAGATGATCCTTGTGGTCCCTTCCAACCCTGAATGAAACTATGAAACTATGAAACTATGAAACTATGAAGAGAAGGTTTGTTTTAAAGATCTAGCTAACCTAGTGAGATCAAAGCAGGATAGAGATGAAGTTAGGAAGGCAGCTGGCAAAGGTGGTTCTCAGCTTAAAGAGATCCTTAGGAGAATGACAGCAGGATTATATGGACAAAGAATTCAGGGAGACTAAGAGGAAGATGATATTTCAGAGTGTTCTTCTCCACGGGAGGAATTGAGAAATGTCCGTAAAGATTTCACCAGGGCAGATAAGGAGCCAGTTCTAGCTTGGCTTAGTAGGTGTTATGATACAGGTGCTTCAGCTCTAACAGTTGGAGACAAGTCAGCAGCTCAGTTAGGAACTCTCTCAAGGGACAATGGAATAGATAGACATCTAGGCGAAGCTCTCGGTAAGGTTAATCTGTGGATACGCCTTTTAATAGCGGTTGCCCTGAGATATCCTTCCCGAGATGATCTTCCCTGGAATCCTAAACCCTGGACTACCATAGATGAGGGAATTAAGCGCTTGAGAGAATTTGCTGTTACAGAGCTACTCTATGGTGAAAATGAAACTCTGAATCCTGATGACATTCCTGTGGGTATTGGTCTTGCTAAAAAGATCATCAAACTTGCTCCTTCCAATTATGCAAACATTCTGGCAAGCAGAATTGTGTCAAGAAGTTATGGTGGAGCTTCTCCTACGGTTGGCCAATTCAGTGATCAAATGAGGCAATTGGAGGATAGCATGACACGTGATTCTTTGGTTTCAGCCATTGAAACTCTGTCTGGAAAAATTGAGAATTGCATGAGAGAGTTAAAAGATGAATTTAGAAATTCCATATCCCAATTGGCACAAAGGGATAATTTCAATTCTTCCTCCAGGTGGGTGCAAGTTTCATCTGTGAGGAATACACGTCCTCCAAGGAGGTCATTCCAAAACAGGTCATTCCAAAACAGACCACCAAGGCAATCACGTAGAACTATTTGGATAACTCTGCGTGATCAGTTTGGTGAGAACATGAACCGCTGGGATGGCCAACCAACTTCTAATCTTTTCAGGAGACTGAGGGAATTGCAAAGTGGCAGAACCCGAGGTAGTAATACCAGAAGGGTAGCTGTTACTTCCACAGTTCCCCAGAACAACTCTTATGGCTCCAACAGTGGCTCCAGTTATAACATGCAAAGTTATAACCCTGCAAACTATGTGCAATGCACATGTGCACATGTTCCCCATAACTAGGGGTGCCCTGCCTCCCGCCACGGGGAGGAGAGGGATAACAGAGATAATAGAATCTATTGGGATGCGTACATCCAGTGGCCTGGCACTTCACAATTTCGGAAGTACAGGGCCTTGGTTGACACAGGAGCTCAGTGCACCATAATACCATCAAATTATCAGGGATCAGAGTCTATAACTATTCTGGGAGTCACTGGTGGATCTCAAGAGTTAAGTAAGGTAGAGGTTAATATAAGTCTAACTGGTAAACAATGGAGGAAGCATACAGTTGTGACCGGACCTGATGCACCTTGTATTTTGGGAATTGATTTTCTGAGAGAAGGGCGTTTCAAAGACCCTAGAGGTTACAAATGGGCTTTTGGAGTAGCTTCTATAGAAATTGATGGACAAAAATTAAAGCTGTCTGCTAGACCTGAGCTTTCTGATGAATCTGCAGTTGTGGGAAAACATAAGATACAGGACATTAAATTGCCGGTTGCTTCTCAGACTGTGCATCACAGACAATACAGAACCAACCGTGACTCTTTGTTGCCCATTCAGAATCTGATTTGTCAGTTGGAAAGTCAGAAAGTCGTCAGCAAAACTCATTCACCTTTCAACAGTCCAGTGTGGCCTGTGCGGAAGCAGAATGGAGACTGGCATCTGACGGTAGACTACCGAGCCCTGAATGAAGTAACACCACCTATGAGTGCAGCAGTGCCAGACATGATGGAGCTCCAGTATGAGCTGGAATCCAAAGAGGCCAAATGGTATGCTACCACAGACATTGCTAATGCATTTTTCTCTATTCCCATAGCAGAGGAATGCAGGCCTCAGTTTGCTTTCACCTGGAGAGGAATCCAGTACACTTTCAACAGGCTGCCAATGGGCTGGATCCACAGCTCAAGCATCTGTCATGCAGTGATCCACGATGCTCTGGAGAAAGGCGGTGCTCCAGAACACATCCAGTTCATCGATGATATCATCGTCTGGGGTAAAACAGCTGAGGAAGTCTTCGACAAAGGTAACAAAATCATTGACATTCTTCTGAATGCAGGTTTTGCCATCAAGCGAGACAAGGTGAAAGGACCTACCACAGAGATTCAGTTTCTGGGAGTGCGGTGGCAGGATGGACGCCGACACATTCCAGTGGATGTGGTAAAGAGAGTCTCCACCATGGCAAGTCCCACAAACAAGCAAGAGACCCTACGTTTCTTGGGGATAGTGGGATTTTGGAGACTGCACATTCCTGGATACAGTCAGATTGTGAAACCTCTGTATGATGTGACTCGAAAGAGAAACCATTTCCACTGGGGACCTGAACAACAAGCAGCCTTTGACCAGATAAAGCAAGAGGTAGTTCAAGCAATGGGTCTGGGACCTGTCCGAGGTGGTCCAGACATTAAGAACATTTTGTACACGGCTGCAAGTGACAATGGTCCAACCTGGTGCTTGTGGCAAAAAGCTCCAGGTGAGACACGTGGACGACCTCTTGGTTTCTGGAGTCGAGGTTACAGAGGTCCAGAGTCTAACTATACTCCAACAGAGAAAGAAATTTTAGCTGCCTATGAAGGAGTAAAAGCATCTTCTGAAGTGATTGGAACTGAATCACAACTTCTCTTAGCTCCCAGATTACCAGTTTTGAATTGGATGTTCAAAGGCAAAGGCTCCACACCTCATCATGCCACAGACTCAACATGGTCTGAGTGGATGGCTCTGATAACACAGAGAGCTCAAATGGGAAATCGTGAAAGACCTGGTCTAGTGGAGGTGATCTCAAGTTGGCCTGAAGGTATCAACTGTGCTAAACCTCCAGAGGAGAAAGTAACTCGTGCTGAGGAAGCTCCTCCTTACAATGACCTCTCTGATGATGAAAAGAAATATGCTTTGTTCACAGACGGTTCCTGTCGTCTTGTTGGAAACAAGCGAAGGTGGAAGTCTGCAGTGTGGAGTCCAACACGCCGAGTTGCAGAGGCGAAAGATGGAGAAGGAGAATCCAGTCAGTTCGCAGAGTTAAAAGCTGTCCAGCTAGCTCTCGACGTAGCTGAACGTGAGAGATGGCCAAAGCTTTATCTCTACACCGACTCATGGATGGTAGCCAATGCTCTACGGGGTTGGCTAAAGAACTGGAAGAAGTGTGGTTGGCAGAGAAAAGGAAAACCCATTTGGGCAGCCAAACTGTGGCAGGACATTGCTGATCGAATCAAGAGAATTCCAGTGAAAGTGAGACACATCGATGCTCGCATTCCTAAGAGCAAAGCTACTGAGGAACAGCAACACAACCATCAGGCAGATCTAGCTGCAAGAGTTTCTCAAGTAGACATGGACTCTAATCTTGATCTCGACTGGAAACACCGAGGTGAGATATTCTTAGCTCGGTGGGCTCATGATTCATCAGGACATCAAGGCAGAGATGCAACATACCAATGGGCTCGTGACAGATCCATAGACATTTCCATGGATGCTATCACACAAGTCATCCATGACTGTGACATTTGTGCTGCTATTAAGCAGGCAAAACGACTTAAGCCCTTGTGGTATGGTGACAGATGGTCCAAGTACAAGTATGGTGAAGCTTGGCAGATTGACTACATCACTCTACCACGTTCTCGTTCTGGTAAGCAATACGTGCTTACTATGGTAGAGGCAAACACTGGATGGTTGGAAACTTATCCAGTTCCACATGCAACTGCACGCAACACCATTCTCGGTCTGGAGAGACAAGTCCTGTGGAGACACGGAACTCCAGAGAGGATCAAGTCAGACAATGGAACTCATTTCAAGAACAACCTTGTAAAGAGCTGGGCAAAAGAGCACGGTATTGAGTGGATATTCCACATTCCCTACTATGCACCAGCTTCAGGGAAGATTGAACGCTACAACGGTTTGTTGAAGACCACTCTCAAAGCCATGGGAGGTGGATCTTTGAAAAACTGGGAAAAACATTTGGCACAAGCAACCTGGCTGGTAAATAGTAGAGGTTCAGTGAACCGAGCTGGACCTGCACATTCAGATTTGCTACGGAAAGTAGAAGGTGATAGAGTTCCTGTTGTTAAAGAAAAGAATCTGTTAGGTAAAACTGTTTGGGTATTTTCACCCTCAGGAGAGGCTAAACCTGTCCGAGGGGTGGTTTCAGCTGAAGGTCCGGGTCACACTTATTGGGTAATGCAAGAGAATGGTGAAATTCAGTGTATTCCACAAAGAAATTTAACTTTAGCTGAAAGAGGTTAATTTCAAACTGTTGTACAGCTACATCGCGTCCAAAGGAAGAATCAACGAGACATCTACGGTGCACGAACCCTGAGATCCCTGAGAGCCCTGAGTCAACTAAGAGACCCTGAGATTCCCTGTTTCCCTTTTCTTCGCTTCGTCGGTGAAGAAATTAACTGTTTTCCATTTTTCTCATTTTCTCATTTTCTTGGACTTTTGAATCATCTACATCTGAGCATAGCCGGAATGGACTATGAACTTTACTCACGAACTGTAAATATCGTTTTGGGTTGGATGGACAGTATGAACAGCCAATGAAATTGTTTAGAAGGGGTGGACTGTGACCGGTTGACGTTGCCCCCTTAAGAAAGGGAATATGGTGGACGGAAGTTGGTAAACGGAAAGAATAATCTAAACTAATTTCATTGGAAGAGTGGGAGGAAGCACCTTCTGAACTGGGAGTGAGCTGGGAGTGAACTGGGCACTCTGGCACTCTATCTTTAGTCTTGCTTCCGCCTCTCCACGGTGCAGCAGCTCTTTTTCTCTGCTCGGCTTTCTGCCAAAGCCTCGGCCTTGAAGACCAGATAAAAGCCGGTATTAACTCCCTTCCAATTAACACGAACTGCTTCTAACATTTTTTTTCCTCTCTTTTCTTTCTCTTTCTATCCCACTCTGGGGAAAGGGGGGGAGAGAGGGGAGAGCGGAGGTGGGGAAGCCCCTCTGCCGAGGGGGGTTACTCTCATTTCTGTGTTACTCTGTTGTATATCTTTGTATATATTGTAGATAT
This sequence comes from Melanerpes formicivorus, assembly GCF_026170545.1. Lineage (NCBI taxonomy): Eukaryota > Metazoa > Chordata > Aves > Piciformes > Picidae > Melanerpes > Melanerpes formicivorus. Next base: position 27,072,149 of record NW_027142361.1, on the reverse strand, counting down.
TGTAAATTTGTAAATATTCCCCTGCAAATCCTACACTGCTTTGTAAATATAGCTCCACTGCTTTGCTAATTCAGCTTGTGAGTTTTTTTTCCTTTCCCTTCAATTTTTCTTTCCCTTTAGTTTACAAGGGGGAAGGGAGGAGGCTTCTTGGCCTTACCCTTCCACCCCACCACAAAGAGTGAGTTTGGGTTTTGAGCAACACACTGAGTCTGAAGGAAGAATTGGGGGGGGGGAAGAATTAAAGCTGAGGTTATTTTATTAGGGCCTTGATATAACAAGAAGGACATTGAGGTGCTGGAGGATGACCAAAGAAGAGCAACAAAGCTGGTGAAGGGTCTAGAGCACAAGTTTCATGAGGAGCAGCAGAGGAAAGCAGAGTTGTTTAGCCTCGAGAAAAGGAGGCTCAGAGGACACTTTCTCACTTTCTACAACTCCCTGAAAAGAGATGGGTGTGAGTTGGTCTCTTCTCACAAGGAACAAGTCAAAGGACAAGAGGACATGGCCTCAAGTTTCCTCAGGGGAGGCTGATGTTGGACATGAGGAATAATTCATTCTCCAAAAGGGATGTCAAGCCCTGGAACAGGCTGCCCGGGGCAGTGGTGGAGTCAGCATCCCCTGGAGGGGTTGAAAAAGCCTTGTAGATGTGCTGCTGAAAGATATGGTTTAGTGTAGAGCTGGCAGTGCTAGGTTGATGATTGGACTTGATCTTAAAGGTCTTTTCCAACCAGCCCATGATTCTGCGATGAAGAGGCTGAAAATGTTCAATTGTTTTATTTGGGAAAGAAATGGGAAAGGAGGGACATAAAGAATCATGGAATTGTTAGGGTTGGAAGGGACCTCAAGAATCATCCAATTCCAATCCCCCTGCCATGGGCAGGGACACCTCATACTACAGCAGGTTGCTCACAGCCACATCCAGCCTGGCCTGAAAAGCCTCCAGGGATGAGGCTTCCACCACCTCCCTGGGCAACCTGTGCCAGTCTCTCGCCCCCCTCATGGGGGCTGACTTCTTCCTAACATCCAATCTGAATCTACCCATTTCTATTTTTCCTCCCTTCCCCCCCAGTCCTATGACATGGCAAAGCCACAGCACACAGTGCCCAGCTTGGAGAAGGCAGGGGGGAAGATCTGTCCCATTAAGCAGCTGCAAGCAGCCTGAGGCCAGCTTGAGCAACCTGGTCTAGTGGAAGATGTCCCTGCCCATGGCAGTGGGGGCTAGAACTAGGTGATTTTTAAGGTCCATTCCAACCCAGACCATTCTAGGAGTCTATGAAGCAGAGCTGGGAAGCCACCACATAGCAGGATTGCCCATGGGCAAGGACCAGGATCACAAAGGTCTGCAAGTGCTTAGGGATAATCCCATAAAGCTCTGTTCCTCCAGATCTTTGAAGATGCCTGCAGTTTTGAGGAAGCCAAGAGGATAGGAGGCATTTCCTGCTGCGTCTGACAGGCTGAAATATGCCCTCTGAAGTGCTGTCCTTATCCCAGACCTCTGCATCTGTAAGCTGGGAGTGGCAACTTTCCTCCATCAGCTTCCCAAGCACCTTTATCCCTCTTTCTTAACTGCCTGCTTCAGGATTTAGGAGGGAATGCAACCCCCACATCACACACCTCTGGGCCCACAGCATCAGATTACCCTTGAGTGATGAACACCAGATTTGTCTTGGAAACAGGCACATTTCTCTTGCCTCCCGCCTCCTTCTGGGTGGACATCAATCACACCAGCCCACCAAGATTGCCCCTATAACTCCTGTCTGCAGGATGCTCATGTGGAGGATGTGATAGGATGAGAAGGAATGGATTGAAGCTTAAGAAGGGCAGACTTAGACTGGAGATTAGGAAGAAATTCTTTCCAGGGAGGGTGGTGAGACACTGGAACAGGTTGCCCAGGGAGGCTGTGGGTGCCCTCTCCCTGGAGGTGTTCAAAGCCAGGTTGGATGAGGCCTTGAGAAGTCTGGGCTAGGGGAAGGTTTCCCTGTCCATGGCAGGAGGGGGCTGGAACTGGATGATCTTTAAGGTCTCCTCCAACCCAAACTATTCCATGAATCTCTGGTGCTGATGAACACCAGAAACATTTTCCAAGGCAAATGAAGTGTTTTGCTAAGGTGAGCCTGACCTGCAGGCTCTAGATGTTGATTTGCTGTGGTGATGCTGACAGGGCAGCCCCTCAGCTGGTGTGAATTGGTGTCATTTCCCCACCAGGGCTGTGTGTCAGCTCATAAAATGGTGTAACTCAGCCTAGCCCTATGGGTGTCACTTCACCCCCCATTAATTTACCCCAGATCCACGGGGTGAAAGCATACAACTACCTGAAGGGAGGTTGTAGACAGGTGGGGGTTGGGCTCTTCTCCCAGGCAACCAGCACCAGAACAAGAGGACACAGTCTCAAGCTGCACCACGGGAGGTTTAGGCTTGAGGTGAGGAGAAAGTTCTTCACAGAGAGAGTTGTTGGCCATTAGAATGTGCTGCCCAGGGAGGTGGTGGAGTCACCATCCCTGGAGGTGTTCAAGAAGAGCCTGGATGAGGCACTTGGTGCCATGGTTTAGTTGATTAGATGGTGTTGGGTGATAAGTTGGATGCAATGATCTTGAAGGTCTTTTCCAACCTGGTTAATCCTTCCCTTCCCTTCCCTTCCCTTCCCTTCCCTTCCCTTCCCTTCCCTTCCCTTCCCTTCCCTTCCCTTCCCTTCCCTTCCCTTCCCTTCCCTTCCCTTCCCTTCCCTTCCCTTCCCTTCCCTTCCCTTCCCTTCCCTTCCCTTCCCTTCCCTTCCCCTCCCTTCCCCTCCCTTCCCTTCCCTTCCCTTCCCTTCCCTTCCCTTCCCTTCGCTGCAGGGACACCTTCCAGACCTCTTCCTTCAAGTAGAACTGAAAGACTGCAACCAAACCTTAGGTTTTCCTCCTTCTTTTGCTGTTTTGTTTGTTGGGGTTTTGTTTGTTTGGGGGTTTTGGGTTTTTTTAACTTTAATAAGCCTTTAATTCTTTCCTTACAGCTGCATTCTCGACTGCCTACTCCTAGAAGGGCTGCAAAAGGAGAAGCTCATAACTCACTGCAGAGGCAGCCACGATGCCCCAGCCTTCACTCGCACCCCTAGACACAAAGGCCATGTGTCACAGCCCCGAGACAAATGCTCCAGGCACAATGCTGTGACACAAGCAATGGGACAGAGGTCAAAAGTTGTTTGTGTAAGCTGGTGTGCTTTCAGCACCCAGACATTGCTGGGACAAGACTTCAAAGGTCAGACATGTCTCTCTCTCTGTTTTTGTACTTCCACCACTCCTCTCTGGCCTGCACCTGTCCAGAGCGCCCTGCCTGTACAAAAGGTAGGCAAAGGCTTGCAAAACCTCCTGGAGAAAAAAAAAAGAATAGACTAGACTAGACTAGACTAGACCAGGTTGGAAGAGACCTTCAAGATCATCGCGTCCAACCCATCAACCAATCCAACCCACCCAAACAACTAAACCATGGTACCAAGCACTCCATCAAGTCTCCTCCTGAACACCTCCAACAATGGTGACTCCACCACCTCCCCGGGCAGCCCATTCCAATGGGCAATGTAATGGGCAATGTAATGGGTTGCGGCAGATCCCCTCCCCACCACAGGCAGAAACAATGACTCAGACAAACGGATTGCAAAAGTGATGGAAAGTTTAAATAGCAAAACAATTTGAGAAAACAAACAACAATGAAAGCTTTACAGAGAACCACAAGCACCATGACAAAAGAGAGAAAATCCCACAACATACCCAAGCCATTTTGGTTCACTAGCCAATTGGGACCGCTCGTTCGGAACCGCTCTGCTTGAGCTGTGAGTTTCTCTCGGGGTCTTTTTACCTTCCTTTCGGGGTTTCGTGGGTCGGGAGGACTCCTGGTAGGGGGAGGAGCCGGCAGGATCGTGCTCACGTGAGCCTGCACGGGTACGGGAGCCTGACGTCAGCCGCGGCACTTTTAAATACCGCCTGGGCTGTGCGCGCGGCGCCATTTTGGTTCACTAGCTAGCCTATCGGCTGGGTGACAAAAAACAAACAAACAAAAAAAAACCACCAACACCCCAAACACAAAAACCAAACCTCAAACGTTGCACCATGGTCGTCACTCGGACGAAGGGTAAAAAAGCAGCATCTGCCCACACAGAGCTGTTTTACCAACATGCTGGAGTCCAGGATGCCAGCTGCAGAGAGTGCTTCAGCCTGGCACTTGGAATAGAGGGGGTGGGAGAGGACAGCTGTGTCAGGTGTGGCCAGGTGAATTTTCTCCTCAGCCTGGTGGCAGAGCTGAAGGATGAAGTGGCCGAGCTGAAGGAGGAGGTAGCTAGGCTAAGGACAATAAGGGAAAGTGAAAGGGAGTTAGATTTGTGGGAGAAGGCTCTGCACATCTCCCCTGCTGAGGGAAGGGTCCCTGGAAACGGAGAGGGATAGATACAGGTCCCTGCCAGGGGTGGCAAGAGAAATCCACCCCGACCCTCTCCTCCTCCTCCGCTGCCCTTGCATAATAAGTATGAGGCTCTGCAAGCTGAGGGCAGTAAGGATGAGAGGGCTGAGGCTGAGGAGCAGGCATCCAGAGGGGAGCCTAAGGCCAAGCGTTCCCCACCAGCTATAACGACCAGCTCCAGGGGGAAGCCTAAGCCCAAGCAGTCCCCACCAGCTATAACGACCAGCTCCACAAAGAAAAGGAGAAGGGTTATAGTTGTTGGGGACTCTCTCCTGGGGGGTACTGAGGGACCCATATGTCGTCCCGACTCATCCCACAGGGAGGTCTGCTCCCTACCAGGGGCAGGGGTTAGGGACATTGCAAAGAGACTCCCTAAATTAATCCAGCCCACTGCCTATTACCCTCTGCTGGTAATACAGGCTGGGAGTGATGAGATTGACAGGAAGGGCACCAGGGCGATTAAGAAGGAATTCAGGGCCCTTGGACAATTGATTGATGGGGCAGGAGCTCAAGTGGTGTACTGCTCAGTTCCCTCAGTGGCAGAGGTGTACACTGAGAGGAATGGGAGAACCCACACCATCAACAATTGGCTCAGGGGATGGTGCCAGAGGCAGAACTTTGGGTTCTTTGACCATGGGACAACTTTCACCACACCTGGCCTGCTGGGTCCCGATGGGGTGCATCTATCTAGAAGGGGTAAGAGAGTCCTGGCACTGGAGTTGGCAGAGCTCATTAGGAGGGCTTTAAACTAGGTCTGAAGGGGGTGGGTGAGGCAATCGGTCCCTCTGCAGAGGAAAGAGTAGGGCACAAGGTAGGGTCAGTTGAGAAGTCAGGAACCCAGCTGCGATGCATGTACACCAATGCACGCAGCCTGGGCAATAAGCAAGAGGAGTTGGAGGTCCTAATCCATCAGGGCGACTATGATGTAGTCGCCATCTCAGAAACTTGGTGGGACAACACCCACGATTGGAGTGCTACACTGGAGGGTTACAGGCTCTTCAGGAGAGACAGGCGAGGGAGAAGAGGAGGAGGGGTGGCTCTGTATATTAGGGAGTCACTCTCTGCCACACAACTTGAGGTGGAAGGTGAGGGAGTTGAGAGCCTGTGGGTTAAAATCAGAGGGCAGCCCAACAAATCTGACATCCTGGTTGGAATCTGTTACAGACCACCCAACCAGGATGAGGAGGCTGATGAAGTGTTCTACAAGCAGCTGGAGGCCGTCTCAAGATCATCAGATCTTGTCCTTGTTGGCGACTTCAACCTCCCAGATATCTGCTGGGAACTTAATTCAGCAGGGAGGAGGCAGTCCAGTAGGTTCCTGGAGCGAATGGAGGACTGCTTCCTGACACAGCTGTTAAGCGAGCCTACCAGGGGACAGGCTCTGCTTGACCTGCTGTTCTGCAATAGGGAAGGGCTGGTGGGAGACGTGATCGTGGGAGGCTGCCTAGGGTGCAGTGACCACAAGATAATGAAGTTTTCAATATGCAGGGAGATAGGGAGGAGCACCAACAGAACCTTCACCTTGGACTTCTGAAGGGCGAACTTCAGCCTGTTTAAGAAACTTATTTGTAAAGTCCCCTGGGTACCAGCCCTCATGAACCAAGGGGTTCAGGAGGGTTGGACCTACTTCAAACAGGAGCTCTTGAAGGCACAGGAACTGGCTGTTCCCACGTGCCGAAAGGCAAGCCGGCGGGGAAGGCTACCGGCCTGGATGAGCAAGCAGCTCCTGGAGGATTTAAGGGGGAAGAAGAGGCTGTATCACCTTTGGAAGGAGGGGAAGGCTTCTCGAGGTATGTTTAAGGAAACTGATAGGTTATGTAGGAATAAAATTAGGGAGGCTAAGGCCCAGCTGGAACTGAAGCTGGCCACCTCTGTGAAAGATAATAAAAAGCATTTTTACAAATACTTTAACACTAAAAAGAAGGGCAGGAAGAACCTGCACTGCTTATTGGACCTGGAGGGGAACGCGGTGACTGAAGACGAGGAAAAGGCTGAGGTCCTGAACACCTTCTTTGCCTCAATGTTTAACAGCAAGGCAGGAGTTCAGGACGAGTGGTCTCCTGAGCTGGTGACGGGGTCAGGGAGCAGTGTAATGCCCCGGAAATACATGAGGAATTAGTTCGGGACCTGCTGAGCCACTTGGACACTCACAAGTCCATAGGACCGGATGGGATCCATCCTAGGGTGCTGAGAGAGCAGGCAGATGTGCTGGCTAGGCCACTCTCCATCATTTTCCTCCAGTCCTGGCTCACCGGTGAGGTCCCAGATGACTGGAAACTGGCCAATGTGGTCCCCATCCATAAGAAAGGTCGGATGGAGGAACCTGGAAACTACAGGCCAGTCAGCCTGACCTCAGTGCCAGGGAAAGTGATGGAGCAGATTATCCTGGCGTCAATAACTGCGCACCTGAAGGATGGCCAAGGGCTCAGGTCCAGCCAGCATGGATTTCGGAAGGGCAGGTCCTGCCTCTCCAACCTGATCTCTTTCTATGATCAGGTGACCCGTCTGGTGGTCGTGTGGAGGCCTGTGGATGTGGTCTACCTGGACTTCAGCAAGGCCTTTGACACCGTCCCCCACAGCAAACTGCTGGCTAAGCTGTCAGCCCGTGGATTGGACCATTACACTCTGTGCTGGGTTAGGAACTGGCTGGAGGGCCAGGCCCAGAGAGTGGTCGTGAACGGTGCCACATCCAGCTGGCAGCCAGTCACCAGTGGTGTCCCCCAGGGATCAGTGCTGGGCCCCGTCCTCTTCAACATCTTCATAGATGATCTGGATGAGGGGGTCGAGTCAATCATCACCAAGTTTCATAGCATCATAGTATCATTCAGGGTTGAAGGGACCACAAGGATCATCTAGTTCCAACCCCCCTGCCATGGGCAGGGACACCCCACACTAGATCAGGCTGGACAGAGCCTCATCCAGCCTGCTCTTAAACACCTCCAGGGACGGGGCCTCTACCACTTCCCTGGACAACCCATTCCAGGGTTTCACCACTCTCATGGTGAAGAACCTCCTCCTCACATCCAGCCTGAATCTCCCCACCTCCAGCTTCATTCCATTCCCCCTAGTTCTATCACTACCTGAGATCCTGAGAAGTCCCTCCCCAGCCTTCCTGTAGGCCCCCTTCAGATACTGGAAGGCCACAATTAGGTCACCTCGGAGCCTTCTCTTCTGCAGACTGAACAGCCCCAACTCCTTCAGTCTGTCCTCATAGGAGAGGTGCTCCAGCCCTCTGATCATCCTCGTGGCCTTTCTCTGGACACGTTCCAGCACCTCCACATCCCTCTTGTAATAGGGGCTCCAGAACTGGACACAGTACTCCAGGTGGGGTCTCACCAGGGCTGAGTAGAGGGGGAGAATCACCTCCCTCGACCTGCTAGCCACACTTCTCCTGATGCAACCCAGGATCTGATTGGCTTTGCGGGCTGCAAGTGCACACTGAGAGCTCATGTTGAGCTTCTTGTCTACCAGCACCCCCAAGTCTCTCTCCTCAGGGCTACTTTCCAGCCAGTTACTGCCCAGCATGTATTTCTACCCAGGATTGCCTCGACCCAGATGCAGGACCCTGCACTTGCTCTTATTGAACTTCATGAGGTTGGCTTGTGCCCACCTCTCCAGCCTGTCAAGGTCCCTCTGGATGGCCTCCCTTCCCTCCAGCGTGTCTGCTGCACCACACAGCTTGGTGTCATCAGCAAACTTGCTGAGAGTGCACTCAATGCCACTGTCCATGGCACCACAAAGATGTTGAACAAGACAGGTCCCAGGACTGATCCCTGAGGGACTCTACTTGTCACTGGCCTCCACTGGGACATGGAGCCATTGACAGCCACTCTTTGGGTGCAGCCATCAAGCCAGTTCCTTATCCATCTAGTGGTCCACCCATCAAACCCATGTGTCACCAGTTTGGAGACCAGGATGTGGTGCGGGACAGTGTCGAAGGCTTTGCTCAGGTCCAGGTAAATGACATCAGTTGCTCGCCCCTCATCTATTAATTTTGTCACCTGCTCATAGAAGGCCACCAGGTTGGTCAGGCAGGATTTGCCCTTGGCAAAGCCATGCTGACTGTTCCCAATCACCTCTTCACTATTCTTTTGAGTGAGTAGTGACTCCAGGAGGATCTGCTCCATGATCTTTCCAGGCACAGAGGTGAGACTGACTGGCCTGTAGTTCCCTGGTTCCTCCTTCTTACCCTTTTTGAAAATGGGTTTGCAGATGGCACCAAGTTAGGGGCAGATGTTTGTCAGTTAGAGGGTAGAAAGGCTCTGCAGAGGGACCTCGACCATCTGGACAGATGGGCAGAGTCCAATGGGATGTCATTCAACAAGTCCAAGTGCCGAGTGGTGCAAACCTCTGGCCATGTTGTCAGCCCATGGCTTGGACAGCAGCACTGTGAGCTGGGTTAGGAACTGGCTGGATGGCCGAGCCCAGAGAGTGGTGATGAATGGTGCCACATCCAGCTGGCGGCCAGTCACTAGCGGTGTGCCCTAAGGATCAGTGCTGGGCCCCATGCTCATTAACATCTTCATTGATGATCTGGATGAGGGCATTGAGTCCATCATCAGTAGAATTGCTGATGCCACCAAGCTGGGGGCAGGAGTTGATCTGCTGGATGGTAGAGAGGCTCTGCAGAGGGACCTCGACAGGCTGGACAAATGGGCAGAATCCAACGGCATGAGATTTAACACATCCAAGTGCCGGGTTCTGCACACTGGCCACAACAACCCCATGCAGAGCTACAGGCTGGGGTCAGAATGGCTGGAGATCGGCCAGGTCGAGAGGGACCTGGGGGTACTGGTCAATGGTAGGCTGAACATGAGCCTGCAGTGTGCCCAGGCAGCCAAGAGGGCCAATGGCATCCTGGCCTGCATCAGGAACAGTGTGGCCAGCAGGAGCAGGGAGGTCATTCTGCCCCAGTACACTGCACTGGTTAGGCCACACCTCGAGTACTGTGTCCAGTTCTGGGCCCCTCAGTTTAGGAAGGATGTTGACTTGCTGGGGCGTGTCCAGAGAAGGGCAACGAAGTTAGTGAGGGGCTTGGAACACAAGCCCTATGAGGAGAGACTGAGGGAGCTGGGGCTGCTTAGCCTGGAGAGGAGGAGACTCAGGGGTGACCTCATTACTCTCTACAACTACCTGAAGGGAGGTTGTAGACAGGCGGATGATGGTCTCTTCTCCCAGGCAGCCAGTACCAGAACAAGAAGAAGACACAGCCTCAGGCTGCGCCAGGGGAGGTTCAGGTTGGATGTTAGGAAGAAGTTCTATACAGAAAGAGTGATTGCCCATTGGAATGGGCTGCCCAGGGAGGTGGTGGAGTTGCTGTCATTGGAGGTGGTCCGGAGGAGACTTGATGGGGTGCTTGGTGCCATGGGTTAGCTGTTTGGGTGGGTTGGATTGGTTGATGGGTTGGACGCGGTGATCTTGAAGGTCTCTTCCAACCTGGTTTGGTTTATTCTAAATAAATAAAAAAATTTATTCTTATAGAAGGACTTATTGTTGTCCTTCACAGCAGAGGTGGGCCTGAGCAAAGCCTTCGACACTGTCCTGCAGCACATTCTGGTCTCCAAACTGATGACACATGGGTTTGATGGGTGGACCACTAGATGGATAAGGAACTGGCTTGATGGCTGTTGGGGATTGTTTTGAGCAAGAGGGGACATGGGTCCCAGGAACACCTGTGCAATTCAGGCCTTGAAGAATTCTCTGTTGATAATATAGCAGTGGAGTAGGAGCTGTGGGAAAGTGTTGATTTCTTGGTATGCTGAAGTCCAGCTGCCTCTGAGAAGGGAGGCAAGCAAGATAAGGAGGAGGCAAGATCTGGGAAAAAGAGCAATTAGACTGAGTAGAAAAATTCCACAGAGTTGTGAAAACAATGATGTAACCTTTTAGAGAGAAACCTATAGTATGTGTTAAATTAGAATAGAATTAACTATGCATAAGATAAGACTATAAATAATGAAGTGTGGAAAAATAAAGTTGGATGATTACTATCACTCATATTGAGTGCTGTCGTCCCTGTCTCCGTTCTCGTCAGATGGCTGCACCCAAAGAGTGGCTGTCAATGGGTCCATGTCCCAGTGGAGGCCAGTGACAAGCGGAGTCCCTCAGGGATCAGTCCTGGGACCTGTCTTGTTCAACATATTTGTGGGTGCCATGGACAGTGGCATTGAGTGCACTCTCAGCAAGTTTGCTGATGACACCAAGCTGTGTGGTGCAGCAGACACGCTGGAGGGAAGGGAGGCCATCCAGAGGGACCTTGACAGGCTGGAGAGGTGGGCACAAGCCAACCTCATGAGGTTCAACAAGAGCAAGTGCAGGGTCCTGCATCTGGGTCAAGGCAATCCCAGGCACAAATACAGGCTGGGCAGTGACTGGCTGGAAAGCAGCCCTGAGGAGATAGATTTGGGGGTGCTGGTGGACAAGAAGCTGAACATGAGATCTCAATGTGCACTTGCAGCCTGCAAAGCCAATCAGATCCTGGGCTGCATTAGGAGAAGTGTGGCTAGCAGGTCAAGGGAGGTGATCCTCCCCCTCTACTCAGCCCTGGTGAGACCCCACCTGGAGTACTGTGTCCAGTTCTGGAGCCCCTATTACAAGAGGGATATGGAGGTGCTGGAACGTGTCCAGAGAAGGGCCACAAGGATGATCAGAGGGCTGGAGCACCTCTCCTATGAGGACAGACTGAAGGAGTTGGGGCTGTTCAGTCTGCAGAAGAGAAGGCTCTGAGGTGACCTCATTGTGGCCTTCCAGTATCTGAAGGGGGCCTACAGGAAGGCTGGGGAGGGACTTCTCAGGATCTCAGGTAGTGATAGGACTAGGGGGAATGGAATGAAGCTGGAGGTGGGGAGATTCAGGCTGGATGTGAGGAGGAGGTTCTTCACCATGAGAGTGGTGAAGCCCTGGAATGGGTTGTCCAGGGAGGTGGTTGAGGCCCCGTCCCTGGAGGTGTTTAAGACCAGGCTGGACGAGGCTCTGGCCAGCCTGATCTAGTGTGGGGTGTCCCTGCCCATGGCAGGGGGGTTGGAACTAGATGATCCTTGTGGTCCCTTCCAACCCTGACTGATACTATGATACTATGATACTATGATACTATGATACTATGATACTATGAATATCTTATGCAAAAGAAAAGATGCCACCAGAGCAATGAAAGAGTTTCTGCCACCAGTCAAGGGAGCTGAATGGCATTGGCCCTGCTGCAGGAATCCCTCAATCAAATGGTGAAGGCTGTGGTGAAGAGAGAGGAAATTCATAGCAGAGCTTGTCAGGCAGGGAGGAATTGCCAGCAATTGACAAGGAGCTGGCCTGGTGCCAGTTATTCATCAGGAACCTTCTCAAGCTGGGACATCCTGGTCCCAATGAATCTTGGGAAGGGAAATCTGTGATTTCAACCCATTCCATGGGGTGTTTGCTGCTGAGCTGGGATGCAAAAGGACGGAGAAGGAGTGGAGAGGCATCTCCTGCTTGCTTATCTCCCTGAAGCCATGATGCTGGGACCTCCAGGTGGGTGGAAGGGTATGGAGAGGAGCCCTGAGTTTATCCCAGAAGCAGATCTTCTGCAGTAAGCGAATTGCTCCCAGTCTCTTGCTTTACACAAATGTGTGGGAACCAAGCTTTAGGTTGACCCTGGAATGGAGCTCATTATCCAACAACATCCAACCTTGGCTCCATCTGGAGTGAACTGGGTGGGGGGGAAGGCACCACCAGAGAAGGGGGGGCAATTGTGGCAGCACCACATGGATCCAAAAAGAAACAACTGAAACTCAGCCTTTGTTATGATGACTGCATTATTTCAGGCTAATTGTCAGTGGGGCTGATTTGGGGGATAGTCCCTTGTAATGGGTTGGGGCAGACCCCCTCCCCACCACGCGCAGAAATAATGACTCAAACAAACAGATTGCAAAAGTGATGGAAAGTTTAAATAGAACAGTGAGTGCGTGCAGGAAAAAAACTAAAAATACAGTGACGAGAGAGAGGGACCCAAAAACAGACCCAGAGAAATCCCATCCCTACCTGAGGGTACACCCGAGACCCCCAGGGCTCCTTCTTCCCCCTCCCATTGCTAGGCTAGTCTCAGCTGGCCAGATCTGAGACTGCCCATCCCCCCGTGGCCTTGGGCCTAGCCAGGCCCAAAGCCAGGAGATCTCTCCCCCATGTTACCGGCTGACAGAGGAGGAAGAAAAGAGGAAGTGCCAGACCCCGCCACAAAACTTATAGTGGTGCAAGGGATCATGGTAGGAAATAACCTAATTTCCTGTGTCCACCCACTGGGCTGGACTTCTGGACACAGGAAACACCCCTGTAGCAGAGGGCAGCCAGCCCAAACTACGACATCCCTCAGTCCCTGAAGTCAAGGGGAAAGATGGTTAAGCCTGAACCTCACGGTTCATCCCCTCACGGCATGCCAGAGCCTGTGAACAGGAGCCTTTTGTTCCTCCAAAGCCATCCAGCAGACAACTGCATGTGAAGGCATCATCTGCATTTAACAGACAACCTGTCAAGAACCAGGCAGGAGGACCTTGCCCTCCAACCACAGGCCTGGTGTTCCGAGGCAAGTGCGCTCACAAAGGAGAATTAAAGGCCTTGGGGAACTGTGTTTGCTCAGCGCCTCTGCAAATGGTGGCTTGGTGGCCACCAGCCGGGGGCTGTTGAGGTGCTGGAAGGGCTCCTCTGGGTGTCAATAGGTGTTGGATCAGGCCCCCCTGGAGGCAGCCACATCTCGAGGGAAATGTGACCTGAAATTAGTGCAAATAAATAAATCTCTCACACAAACCCAACTGTTTAAGCTGTAAACCAACTCTTTGGGGCTTAATGTGTATTCATGAGTCAGGCAATGGTGTGGAGGTCAACAACCAAGCTATGCTGGTAAATCACAAAGCCTCTGAATCAATATTGTCCTGTTGACTGTACTAATAACAGCCAGTGGTGCTGGATGCAGTGCTACAGGGAGGGCACTGGAGCAGCTTTGGGGTTTTGCTGCCCTCCTTATTTCCACAGCCAAAACAGGCATGAAACACTTTCAAAGGAAGGGAGAGTCTGAAAACAACATCTGAAACACCATCATGTCCTCCTCAAGGGCAAGGAGCTGCCAGCATTGAATCACAGAATCATAGAGTCATAGAGTCATAGAATCATAGAATCATAGAGTCATAGAATCATAGAGACATAGAATCATAGAATCACAATCATAGAATCATAGAGTCAGAGAATCATAGAATCATAGAGTCATAGAATCAGAGTCATAGAAACAGAGTAATAGAATCATAGAATCATAGAGTCACAGAATCATAGAATTGTTAGGGTTGGAAGGGACCTCAAGGATCATCCAGTTCCAACCCCCCTGCCATCAGCAGGGACACCTCACACTACAGCAGGTTGCTCACAGCCACATCCAGCCTGGCCTTAAAATCCTCCAGGCATGAGGCTTCTACCACCTCCCTGGGCAACCTGTGCCAGTGGCTCACCACCTTCATGGGTTCTTCCGAACATCCAATCTGAATCTACCCATTTCTAGTTTTCTTCTATTCCCCCTAGTCCTATCACTCCCTGACACCCTCAAAAGTCCCTCCCCAGCTTTCTTGTAGCCCCCTTCAGATACTGGAAGGCCACAATTAGGTCTCCTGGGAGCCTTCTCTTCTCAAGACTGAACAACCCCAACTCCCTCAGTCTGTCCTCATAGCAGAGCAGCTCCAGCCCTCTGCTCATCCTCGTGGCCTTTCTCTGGACACCTTCTAGCACCTCCAGATCCTTCCTATAATAGAGGTTCCACAGCTGGACACAGTGCTCCAGGTGTGGTCTCACCAGAGTGGAGTAGAGGAGGAGAATTACCCCCCTCGACCTGCTGGCTGCATCTTGTTGGCTGGATGAATCAGTTCAGCTACATCCTGCATAGGTTCCTACATTCAAGATTTCTCTCCAATGCTCAGCATTTCTCTCCATCACACTCCTCCCAGTGACCATTTATCCTAAGAACTGGAATATAGCTCACCTTAAAAAAAGGAGAGGAGAAAGGTTCCTCACATAAGAGGCCCTCTTAATTGGTCTTAGCCTGGAGAAGAGGAGGCTCAGGGGAGACCTTCTTGCTTTCTACAACTCCCTGAAGGGAGGTTGTAGCCAAGTGGGTGTTGGTCTCTTCTCCCAGGCACCCAGCAGCAGAACAAGAGGACACAGTCTCAAGCTGTGCCAGGGGAGGTTTAGGCTGGATTTTAGGAAGAAATTCTTCCCAGAAAGAGAGATTGGCCACTGGAATGTGCTGTCCAGGGAGGTGGTGGAGTCACTATCCCTGGAGGTGTTCATAAGAGGATTGGCTGTGACACTCGGAGCCATGGTTTAGTTGTCCTGAGGTGTTAGGTATTAGGTAATAGGTTGAACCTGATGATCTCTGAGGTCTTTTCCAAACTGGTTGATTCTGTGAAACCTTTCCCCTTTCCTCTGCCTGTGGGGTGCCACTTCACAAGAGGTGACACTAGGGGATGATTTAGTTGCACCAGAGGAGGTTTGGGTTGGATTTTGGCAATAATTTCTTCCCCCAAAGGGTTGTCAAGCCCTAGAATAGGCTGCTGTGATCTGGGAAGATTCCTCCAGACTCATCATCTCTTCCCAGAAGCGGTGCCAGGAGAAGAGTAACCATCTCCAGCAGGAGCAGGGAAGTCATTCTGCCCTGTACTCAGCACTGGTTAGGCCACACCTTGAGTCCTGTATCCAGTTCTGGGCCCCTCAGTTTAAGAAGGACATTGAGACTCTTGAATGTTCCAGAGAAGGGCAATGAGGCTGGGGAGGGGTCTGGAGCATGGCCCTGTGAGAAGAGACTGAGGGAGATGGGGTTGCTTAGCTTGGAGAAGAGGAGGCTCAGGGGAGACCTTCTTGCTTTCTACAACCCCCTGAAGGGAGGTTTTAGCCAGATGGGGGTTGGTCTCTTCACCCGGACAACCAGCACCAGAACAAGAGGACACAGTCTCAAGCTGTGCCAGGGGAAGTTTAGGCTCAAGGTGAGGAGAAAGTTCTTCCCAGCAAGAGAGATTGGCCATTGGAATGTGCTGCCCAGGGAGGTGGTGGAGTCCCTATCCCTGGAGGTGTTAAAAAAAAGGCTTGGATGTGGCAATTTAGAGCCCCGGTTTAGTTGTTCTGAGGTGTTTTGTATTACTTAATAGGTTGGACTTGATGATCTCTGAGGTCTTTTCCAACCTGATTGATTCTGTGCTTCTATGATTCTATGAAAAGCGAAATTTTGACCTTATTCAGGTTCCACAGCAGAGCACTTGGGGTCTTCCCCAGCTCCTCCAGGATTCCAGCTGATTCCATTGCATTTCAATATATATTTCACTGATTTGTGAAGTAAATACACATAAATCTTCGATTTAGCTAAAAATCAAGGTTCAGATATAAACTAAACTAAGGGGAAGCTCCATGGGATGCCTGCCACCTTCCTTGTAGGATAAATGCTTTGAAAGGGAAGAAATCCGAGCCCAGGAGGAAACAAGTCATGCTTCTCTTGTTAATTTTCTTAGATTCATTCTTTTATTCCCTTTTACTACTTTTTTTTCCCTTGTGGAGCAAGACCTAACCTCAGGTCCCTGGCCCTGGTTTAAGAGCAAACCCCGTTTCAAAGCCGCGGATCGAATCGTTTGCCGTCTGCTCCCTCCAGTGGGCGAAGGACCACAAAGCAGAGGCAGAAGAAACTCTCGGGTGTTGTGCTGCAGGACCCTACAGCAAACCTTACCTATCCAAAAGAGCCCCTGGCACCCAAGGGCTCAGACTTCATTTCCGTTTTTCCACCTGAAAATGTTACTTTAACGTCAACGAGAAGGTTAAGGTTTTAATGGTGCCACATCCAGCTGGCGGCCAGTCACTAGTGGTGTGCCCCAAGGATCAGTGCTGGGCCCCATGCTCTTTAACATCTTTATTGATGATCTGGATGAGGGCATTGAGTCCATCATCAGTAAATTTGCTGACAACACCAAGCTGGGGGCAGGAGTTGAACTGCTGGAGGGTAGAGAGGCTTTGCAGAGGGACCTCGACAGGCTGGACAGATGGGCAGAATCCAACGGCATGAGATTGAACACATCCAAGTGTCGGGTTCTTTGAACACCTCCAGGGAGGAGGCATCCACAACCTCCCTGGGCAACCTGTTCCAGTGTCTCACCACCCTCCCTGGAAATAATTTTCTTCCTAATCTCCAGTCTAAATCTGCCCTCCTCAAGCTTCAGTCCATTGCCTCTCATTCTATCACTACAGCCCTTGTAAAAAGTCCCATTCCAGCTTTCTTCATTCTTCTTTCAGTACCCTTCAGGTACTGGAAGGCCACTGTAAGGGCTGGGGCTTGTTTCATTTGGCCAACCAAATTTGATCCAATCTCAGCAGGGCTCAAGTCACTCATTTCTTCTGTTTTTCCCTGGCTGGTTTTAGGGTGCCTTTTTACACAGAATCACAGAATGTTAGGGGCTGGAAGGGACCTCCAAAGATCATCCAGTCCAACCCCCCTGCCAGAGCAGGATCACCTAGAGCAGATCACACAGGAACACATCCAGGCAAGTTTTGAATATCTCTAGAGAGGGAGACTCTACAACCCACCCTGGGCAGCCTGCTCCAGTGTTCCCTCACAGGGAAAAAATGTTTCCTCCTGTTTCCATGGAACTTCCTCTGCCTCAGCTTCCATCACTGCCTCTTGTGCTGGCATTGGGCTTCACCCAGCAGAGCCTGGCTCCAGCCTCTGGGCACTCACCCTGTACATCTTGATCAATAGCAATGAGGTCACCTCTCAGGCTCCTCTGCTCCAAGCTAAGAGCCCTCAGCTCCCTCAGGCTCTCCTCATAAGGAAGATGTTCCACTCCCTTCATCATTTTCGTGGCTCTGCACTGGACCCTTTCAAGCAGATCCTGAGGTCCTTCCTGAACTGAGGGCCCCAGAACTGGACACAATATTCCAGATGCAGCCTCACCAGAGCAGAGCAGAGGGGGGAGGATACTTCACCCACCCATCCCCATAATCAAAGCCTTAGCCAGGACCTTTGCTGCCTAAATAATCCAATTCTTCCTTGGTGAGCCAGTGTTTCACTAAACCCCCCCTGACATGCCCCTTCCTAGGGATAGAAAATCACCTTGTTCCTCCAGCCTCAGCTGTTAATAACATTTCAACACCCACAGCAGCAGAACGAGAGACCTTTGGTTAATGAACAATGGCAAAGCCATTGTTCAGCAGTTTTAGAGGCTAGGCAGGAAGAATGCTCGCTGTCAGCATGCCTCTGGGGCTCAGGGGGAACAGAGTAAGAGCACAGTGACCCACAAGCTGCCATCCAAAACCAGCTTTCCCCCTTCAAGCAGTGGGCACACTCGGCTTGGTGCTTTTACACCTCTGGCCTGCTCAGGCTTGTGATTTATAGTATGGCTCAGGGAGAGAAATTCAGCTGGCAGGCAGGTCATGATGCCTAAGGAGGCTGAATATATCCCAAATCCGTGTTTTATCCCCAAACCAGGGTGCAATTCTGCCATGCCCCCCGGCACAGGCATGGGGTGGGGAAGTATCACAGAATCACAGAAACATTCAGATTGGAAGAGACCCTCAGCATCACCAAGTCCAACCCAGAACCCTGCTCTACAAGGCTCACCCCCTAAATCATATCCCCAAGCACCACATCCAAACCACCTTCAAACACTTCCAGACTTGGGGACTCCATCACCTCCCTGGGCAGCACATTCCAAACCCTGACCACTCTTGCTGGGAAAAAATGTTTCCTAATGTCCAGTCTAAACCTACCCAGTGGCAGCTTGAGGCCATTCCCTCTTGTTCTATCTCTAATTACCTGTGAGAAGAGACCAGCAGCAGCCTCTCCAATGGCCATGGTGGCATTAGGTCAATGATAGAACTTAGAGGAACATCATAGAGGTCTGTTCCAATCAAAGCAATTCTATGATTCTATGATTCTGTGTTACCTGGCTCCCCCAAGATGTCAGAGACCTGTCCCCAAGATGTTACAAGAGTTGGGCTTGTTCAGCCTGGAAAAAAGAAGGCTCTGGGGAAACCTTAGAGCAGCCTTCACTGACCACTCTTGCTGGGAAAAAAATGTTTCCTCATGTCCAGTCTAAACCTACCCAGTGGCAGCTTGAGGCCATTCCCTCTTGTTCTATCACTAATTACCTGTGAGAAGAGACCAGCAGCAGCCTCTCCACAGTGTCCTTTCAGATAGTTGTAGACAGCAATGAGGTCTCCCCTCAGCCTTCTCTGTTTCACACTAACCATCCCCAGCTCCTTCAGTTGCTCTTCATCAGATTTATTCTCCAGGCCCTTCACATCTTCCTTGCCCTCCTCTGCACTGGCTCCAGCACCTTCACATCCCTCCCATACTGAGGTGCCCAAAACTGGACACAATACTCAAGGGCATAGCACTCTGAGCTGCTCATGACTTAGCCACCACTTTACCCCATCACCTCATAAAGCCCCAACGCACTTGACCTCTTTAAGGATCCCATGGCAGCAGTTTGCCCAATTTCTCATTGAGATTTTCTCCCCAGTGTAATGAAATAATATTTTGATAAGTTAGCATCAGTATTTGGGTATGGAAACATCAATGTTTTGATATTGAAATACCAGCTGGGGAGGGGTTTGGAGCACAGCCCTGTGAGGAGAGGCTGAGGGAGCTGGGGTTGTTTAGCCTGAAGAAGAGGAGGCTCAGGGGAGACCTTCTTGCTCTCTACAACTACCTGAAGGGAGGTTGTAGCCAGGTGGGGGTTGGTCTCTTCTCCCAGGCAACCAGCAACAGAAGAAGAGGAGGCAGTCTCAAGTTGTGCCAGGGGAGGTTTAGGTTGGATGTTAGGAAGAAATTCTTCCCAGAAAGAGAGATTGGCCACTGGAATGTGCTGTCCAGGGAGGTGGTGGAGTCACCATCCCTGGAGGTGTTTAGGAAGAGCCTGGATGAGGCACTTGGTGCCATGGTTTAGTTGATTAGATGGTGTTGGGTGTTGGACTTGATGATTTCAAAGGTCTTTTCCAACCTGGTTAATTCTGTATTCTGTGTTCTGTCTTCTAGGCCAGGATGGATGAGGCCTTGAGCAACCTGGGCTAGAGGAAAGTGTCCCTGACCATGGCAAGGGGGGTTGGAAATGAATGATCTTTAAGGTCCCTTCCAACCCAAACCATGATGATTCTATGATGATAGGAGAAAATAGAACGAAACGGAACGGAACAGAATAGAATAGAATAGACCAGGTTGGAAGAGGCCTCCAAGATCATCGAGTCCAACCTATAATCCAACACTATCTAATCAAGCACCCCATCCAGTCTCTTCCTAAACACCTCCAGTGATGGTGACTCCATCACCTCCCTGGGCAGCACATTCCAATGGCCAATCACTCTCTCTGTGAAGAACTTCTTCCTAACATCCAGCCTAAACCTCGCCTGGCACAGCTTGAGACTGTGTCTTCTTCTTCTGTTGGTGGTTGCCTGGGAGAAGAGACCAACCCCCACCTGGCTTAAACCTCCCTTCAGGTAGCTTTAGAGAGCAACAAGGTCTCCTGTGAGCCTCCTCTTCTCCAGGCTAAACAACCCCAGCTGCCTCAGCCTCTCCTCATAGGTCTTGTGCGCCAAACCCCTCACCAGCCCAAATCTACCATCCTGACACTGACCCCAAGTCCAGGAGGTTGATTGTGACCAACCTATCAGTAGAGATGATGTCTACCCATTTTCCTTCAGGCCTGCTATTCCCTTTCCACTGAGCCTCAAAGGACAAAACATATTTTACTCTATGGGTTCTGGACTGCTGGACAAGACTGCCCAGAATTTGTGGAGTCAAGATGACAATAACCACCTGGTGTGGGAACTTGAGCAGCCCCATGACATTGCATGCAGAAGGCACATGGAAGCATCACATCAGCTATATCTTCCCTCAGCTTGTGTGGGAGGGAACCATCATTAAACAACCAAGGAACAAAGCACAAGAGGCATTTGGCTGAGAGCAACCCCAAAAACCACTTGACTCTCACTGCTTAATTACTGTGAGAAACTAGACAGTGGTTGACATCTTGAGGTGGCCATCCTGGAGCAAGAGCCATGAAGAAACCAACCCTTTGTACAGGGGGGAGGAATCAAAGCCAAAGCAATGATGTGTGGAGCTCTTTGTCCAAAAGCCAAGTGCCCAGGCTGGTAGATGTAGTCTTTTGGGGCTATTTCCACATTGCAAACCCAGTAGAGGCTCATGTTTCTCTAGCCTGAGACCCATAAATAGCCATTCTCTCTCCATGCTCTGGCAAAGATTGTTTTCTCTGGCTGCAGCCCGCGGCTCCAGTTCTGCCTCATCTTTTGTACACCAGGCTTGGGCAGGTGAACTGCCCACAGAGGCATGAACCAGGGGCATGAGTGAGAGCCTGGTGGGACAAATGAGTGCAGAGTGATGCTGCTGGCATCACTGCCTCCTAGATGGTAGCAAGGTGAGCAAACCATCCTGCAGGGATGCCTGTAAAATCAGGATTCATGAAGCAGACAGGGAGCTCAGTTTCCTGAGGTGGCCCAGATCATAGAATTTCAGAAGCCCAGCATGCTGCAGGTTGAAAGGAACCTCTGGAAACCATCTGATCTGACTGCCCTGCTAAAGCAGGGTCACCTGGTTCATCTCTAGGTGGGTTTGGAACCTCTCCAGAGAAGGTGATTCCACAATCTCTCAGGGCAGCCAGATCCAGCAAAAAGCCGCATGGCTAAGTTTTTCCTCATGTTCAGATGGAACCTCCTGGGGGCCAGTTTGTTTCTATTGCCCCTTTCCCTGTCTGTCTCTGGGCACCACAGCAAAGAGTCTGCCCCCATCCTCTTGCTCCCCACCATTTAGGTATTTAACAGCATTAAGGAGATCCTCTCTCAGGCTGCTCTTCTCCAGACTACACAGCCCCAGGGCTCTCAGCCTTCCATCATCAGAGAGATAGAATAGAATAGAATAAACCAGGTTGGAAGAGACCTTCAAGATCATCGCGTCCAACCTATCACCCAACACCACCTAATTCAAAGCCCGCGGCGGCTCGCGGCAGCTTCCATTTCAGCGGTGAGCTCCATCGGGGACACACATCGAGACCAGAAGCCTCGGAAAAGCACGGACTGCTGCTGTTTTTGACCTGAAGGACCCGCACAGCGTCTCTGAGCTCGGCAGGAATCGGCTTTCACCGATTCTCCACGTGTTCGGGATTGTTCGGGTCCCTGCGTGCCGCGGCAGTTTCAAAGCCCGCGGCGGCTCGCGGCAGCTTCCATTTCAGCGGTGAGCTCCATCGGGGACACACATCGAGACCAGAAGCCTCGGAAAAGCACGGACTGCTGCTGTTTTTGACCTGAAGGACCCGCACAGCGTCTCTGCGCTCGGCAGGAATCGGCTTTCACCGATTCTCCACGTGTTCGGGATTGTTCGGGTCCCTGCGTGCCGCGGCAGTTTCAAAGCCCGCGGCGGCTCGCGGCAGCTTCCATTTCAGCGGTGAGCTCCATCGGGGACACACATCGAGACCAGAAGCCTCGGAAAAGCACGGACTGCTGCTGTTTTTGACCTGAAGGACCCGCACAGCGTCTCTGAGCTCGGCAGGAATCGGCTTTCACCGATTCTCCACGTGTTCGGGATTGTTCGGGTCCCTGCGTGCCGCGGCAGTTTCAAAGCCCGCGGCGGCTCGCGGCAGCTTCCATTTCAGCCCGATTTCTCGCTCGGACGCGCGTGCCGCCACACTTTTTTTAAAAAAAAAAAAGCAACATTCTCCAGTAGGTCCGGTGGGCAGGGCTAGCCATGGTGGTAACTCGCCGCAATAACTCCTTTAAAAAGTCAGTCTCGACTCAGACTGAGGGGGAATATAAGCAGATAGGTAGGTGTCATAAGCAAGAGGTAGGTGTCCAGGCATCTAGCTGCAGACAGTGCTGGAACCTGGCACTTGAGATGCAGGGTAGAGGGGACGGCTCCTGCTTTAGGTGTGAGCAGATTGACTGTCTGCTTAGCGTGGTGGCTGGACTGAAGGATAAGGTTGCTAGACTTAGAGATGTATGCAATTGCAGAAGGGTAACAAACCTGAGTAACCAGGCTCTGCAGGCCCCCCCAGCAGAGGCCAGTTATCCAAAAAGAAGAGGGGAATGGATGCAGGTTCCTATCAAAAGATGCAAGGTTAAACCTCCTTGCCCCCCCTCACCCCCCCCACTGCCCTTGGAAAACAAGTACGGGGCATTGGAGGTTGAGGGTGAGGTGATTCTGATATCAGAGGGCACGCCATCTGGGGTTTTCCCTGTGGCAAAACAGCCTAAGGTGAAACGACCTAAGGTGAAACAGACTAAGCTTAAACAGCCTTCCCCCGGCATCAGGACTTGCTCCCTTAAAAAAAAGAGGAGGGTAATTGTTATTGGCGATTCCCTCCTGCGGGGAACAGAGGGCCCCATATGTCGGCCAGACCCTACTCACAGGGAGGTTTGTTCCCTTCCAGGAGCCATGGTTGGAGATGTTACCAGAAGACTGCCTGGTATGGTGCAGCCCTCTGACTACTATCCCTTGATAATTATGCAGTTAGGGAATGATGATGTTGCAACCAGAACTCCCAGGGCTATCAAAGATGACTTCAGGGCCCTGGGAGACCTGGTTGAGGGATCAGGGGCACAAATAATTTTTTCATCTATACCCTTAGTTGCAGGTGGGAATACCATAAGGAACAGGTCAGCAGCTGAAGTCAACAAGTGGCTTAGGGGCTGGTGCAGGCAAAAGAATTTTGGGTTTTTTGATCTTGAAAAACTTTCTGCTGCACCAGGCCAGCTGGCAACAGATGGAGCACATCTGTCCCAGAGGAGGGGTAAGATCAGAGTGTATGAGAATGGCCTATCCCTCAAAGGGAAAAAGATTCTGGGGAGGGAATTGGCAGGTCTCATAGACAGGGCTTTAAACTAGTTTCGAAGGGGGAAGGGGTTGGAACCAGTCCCCCCAGGCTGGGGTCTGGGGGTGATAAGCCAGAGCCAGAGGTGAAACCAGCAGCCCGGCTGAAGTGCATGTACACTAATGCACGAAGCATGGGCAACAAACAAGAGGAGCTGGAAGCCTTGCTGCAGCAGGAAGGTTATGATGTAGTTGCCATCACAGAGACGTGGTGGGACGACTCACATGACTGGAGTGCTGCAATTGATGGCTACAGGCTCTTCAGGAGAGACAGGCAAGGAAGAAGGGGTGGAGGGGTGGCCCTGTATGTCAGGGAGGCACTAGATGCCATTGAGACGGAGATTAGGGATGATCGGGTTGAGTGCCTGTGGGTAAGAATTAGAGGGAAGGCCAACAGGGCTGACATCCTGGTTGGAGCCTGTTATAGACCACCCAACCAGGAGAAGGATGTTGATGAGTCATTCTATAGGCAGCTTAAGGCTGTCTCAAGATCGCCTGACCTTGTTCTCATGGGTGACTTCAACTTGCCTGATATCTGCTGGGATCTTAACATAGCAGAGAAGTGGCAATCTAGGAGGTTCTTAGAATGCATGGAGGACAGCTTCTTATCCCAGGTGCTGCGAGAGCCTACCAGGGGCAAGGCTATGCTTGACCTCCTCTTCACCAATAGGGAAGGGTTGGTGGGTGATGTGGTGGTCGGAGGGTGCTTAGGGGCCAGTGACCACGAGATAATTGAATTCTCATTATTTGGTCAAGCTAGGAAGGGCAGCAAGAAGACCTCCACTCTGGATTTCCGGAGGGCGGACTTCAGGCTACTCAAGGAACTAATTCAGAGGGTTCCTTGGGATAAAGCCCTTAAAAACAAAGGGGTCCAGGAGAGCTGGTCCTACTTCAAGGAAGAACTGTTGAAGGCTCAGGGACAGGCTGTGCCAATGTGCCAGAAGATGAGCCGCCGGGGCAGACGGCCAGCCTGGATGGTTAAAGAACTTTTAATGGAACTAAGGGAAAAAAAGAGGGTGTATCACCTTTGGAAGAAAGGTGAGGCAACCCGTGAAAAATTTAAGGATGTTGCTAGGTCTTGCAGGAAGAAAATTAGGGAGGCAAAAGCGCATTTGGAGCTTAGTCTGGCCTCTGCTGTGAAGGACAACAAAAAGTCCTTCTATAAATACATTAATAGTAAGAGGAAGGGCAGAGACAACCTCCACTCCTTGGTGGACACGGAGGGGAACGTTGTGATAAGGGATGAGGAAAAGGCAGAGATACTTAACACCTTCTTTGCCTCAATTTTTACCAGCAGGACAGAATGTCTTCCAGACAGCTGGCCTGCAGAGCTGGCAGAAGGAGCCAGGTAGCAGCATAGTTTTCCACTGTTCCAAAATGGGGTAGTTGGTGATCTGCTCAGCCGCCTGGATCCCCACAAGTCCATGGGACCAGATGGGATCCATCCTAGGGTGCTGAGGGAGCTGTCAGAGGAGCTGGCCAAGCCACTCTCCATCATTTTTCAGCAGTCCTGGCTCACTGGCGAGGTTCCAGAGGACTGGAAGCTGGCCAACGTGGTGCCCATCCATAAGAAGGGCCGGTTGGATGAGCCAGGGAATTACAGGCCTGTCAGCCTGACCTCAGTGCCAGGCAAGATCATGGAACAGGTCATCCTGAGTGCAATAACACAACACTTACAGGATGGCCAAGGGATCAGGCTCAGCCAACATGGATTTAGGAAGGGCAGGTCCTGCCTGACCAACCTGATCTCCTTCTATGATCAGGTGACCCGCCTGGTGGATGTGGGGAGGCCTGTGGATGTAGTTTACCTGGACCTCAGCAAGGCCTTTGACACCGTCCCCCATAGCAAACTCCTGGCCAAGCTGTCAGCCCATGGCTTGGACAGCAGCACTCTGAGCTGGGTTAGGAACTGGCTGGATGGCCGAACCCAGAGAGTGGTGGTGAATGGTGTCACATCCAGCTGGCAGCCAGTCAGTAGCGGAGTCCCCCAGGGATCAGTGCTGGGCCCCATCCTCTTTAACATCTTTATTGATGATCTGGATGAGGGCATTGAGTCTATCATCAGTAAATTTGCTGATGACACCAAGCTGGGGGCAGGTGTTGATCTGCTAGAGGGTAGAGAGGCTCTGCAGAGAGACCTCGACAGGCTGGGCAGATGGGCAGAGTCCAACGGCATGAGATTTAACGCATCCAAGTGCCGGGTTCTGCACATTGGCCACAACAACCCCATGCAGTGCTACAGGCTGGGGTCAGAGTGGCTGGAGAGCAGCCAGGCAGAGAGGGACCTGGGGGTGCTGGTTGATGGTAGGATGAACATGAGCCTGCAGTGTGCCCAGGCAGCCAAGAGGGCCAATGGCATCCTGGCCTGCATTAAGAACAGTGTGGCCAGCAGGAGCAGGGAGGTCATTCTGCCCCTGTACACTGCACTGGTTAGGCCACACCTCGAGTACTGTGTCCAGTTCTGGGCCCCTCAGTTTAGGAAGGATGTTGACTTGCTGGAGCGAGTCCAGAGAAGGGCAACGAAGTTAGTGAGGGGCTTGGAACACAAGCCCTATGAGGAGAGACTGAGGGAGCTGGGGCTGCTTAGCCTGGAGAGGAGGAGACTCAGGGGTGACCTTATTGCTCTCTACAACTACCTGAAGGGAGGTTGTAAACAGGCAGAGGTTGGTCTCTTCTCCCAGGCAGCCAGCACCAGAACAAGAGGACACAGTCTCAGGCTGCGCCAGGGGAAGTTCAGGCTGGAGGTCAGGAGGAAGTTTTACACGGAGAGAGTGATTGCCCATTGGAATGGGCTGCCTGGGGAGGTGGTGGAATCGCCATCACTGGAGGTGTTCAGGAGGAGACTTGACAGGGTGCTTGGTTACATGGGTTAGTTGATTGGGTGGTGTTGGGTGATAGGTTGGACGCGATGATCTTGAAGGTCTCTTCCAACCTGGTTTATTCTATTCTATTCTATTCTAATCAACTAACCCATGTAACCAAGCACCCTGTCAAGTCTCCTCCTGAACACCTCCAGTGACGGCGACTCCACCACCTCCCCGGGCAGTCCATTCCAATGGGCAATCACTCTCTCTGTGTAAAACTTCCTCCTGACCTCCAGCCTGAACTTCCCCTGGCGCAGCCTGAGACTGTGTCCTCTTGTTCTGGTGCTGGCTGCCTGGGAGAAGAGACCAACCTCTGCCTGTTTATAACCCCCCTTCAGGTAGTTGTAGAGAGTAATGAGGTCACCCCTGAGTCTCCTCCTCTCCAGGCTAAGCATCCCCAGCTCCCTCAGTCTCTCCTCATAGGGCTTGTGTTCCAAGCCCCTCACTAACTTCGTTGCCCTTCTCTGGACACGCCCCAGCAAGTCAACATCCTTCCTAAACTGAGGGGCCCAGAACTGGACACAGTACTCAAGGTGTGGCCTAACCAGTGCAGTGTACAGGGGCAGAATGACCTCCCTGCTCCTGCTGGCCACACTGTTCTTAATGCAGGCCAGGATGCCATTGGCCCTCCTGGCCACCTGGGCACACTGCAGGCTCATGTTCATCCTACCATCAACCAGTACCCCCAGGTCCCTCTCTGCCTGGCTGCTCTCCAGCCACTCTGACCCCAGCCTGTAGCACTGCATGGGGTTGTTGTGGCCAATGTGCAGAACCCGGCACTTGGATGCGTTAAATCTCATGCCGTTGGACTCTGCCCATTTGTCCAGCCTGTCGAGGTCTCTTTGCAAAGCCTCTCTACCCTCTAGCAGATCAACTCCTGTCCCCAGCTTGGTGTCATCAGCAAATTTACTGATGATGGACTCAATGCCCTCATCCAGATCATCAATAAAGATGTTAAAGAGGATGGGGCCCAGCACTGATCCCTGGGGCACCCCACTACTGACTGGCCGCCAGCTGGATGTGACACCATTCACCACCACTCTCTGGGTTCGGCCATCCAGCCAGTTCCTAACCCAGCTCAGAGTGCTGCTGTCCAAGCCATGGGCTGACAGCTTGGCCAGCAGTTTGCTATGGGGGACGGTGTCAAAGGCCTTGCTGAAGTCCAGGTAAACTACATCCACAGGCCTCCCCACATCCACCAGGCGGGTCACCTGCTCGTAGAAGGAGATCAGGTTGGTCAGGCAGGACCTGCCCTTCCTAAATCCATGTTGGCTGAGCCTGATCCCTTGGCCATCCTCTAAGTGCTGTGTTAATGCACTCAGGATGACCTGTTCCATGATCTTGCCTGGCACTGAGGTCAGGCTGACAGGCCTATAATTCCCTGGCTCATCCAACCGGCCCTTCTTGTGGATGGGCACCACGTTGGCCAGCTTCCAGTCCTCTGGGACATCTCCAGTGAGCCAGGACTGCTGAAAAATGATGGAAAGCAGCTTGGCCAGCTCCTCTGACAGCTCCCTCAGCACCCTAGGATGGATCCCATCTGGTCCCATGGACTTGTGGGGATCCAGGCGGCTGAGCAGATCACCAACTACCCCATTTTGGAACAGTGGAAAACTATGCTGCTACCTGGCTCCTTCTGCCAGCTCTGGAGGCCAGCTGACTGGAAGACATTCTGTCCTGCTAGTAAAAATTGAGGCAAAGAAGGTGTTAAGTATCTCTGCCTTTTCCTCTTCCCTTATCACAACGTTCCCCTCCGTGTCCACCAAGGAGTGGAGGTTGTCTCTGCCCTTCCTCTTGCTATTAATGTATTTATAGAAGGACTTTTTGTTGTCCTTCACAGCAGAGGCCAGACTAAGCTCCAAATGCGCTTTTGCCTCCCTAATTTTCTTCCTGCAAGACCTAGCAACATCCTTAAATTTTTCACGGGTTGCCTCCCCTCTCTTTCAAAGGTGATACACCCTCTTTTTTTCCCTTAGTCCCATTAAAAGTTCTTTAACCATCCAGGCTGGCCGTCTGCGCCGGCGGCTCATCTTCCGGCACATTGGCACAGCCTGTCCCTGAGCCTTCAACAGTTCTTCCTTGAAGTAGGACCAGCTCTCCTGGACCCCTTTGTTTTTAAGGGCTTTATCCCAAGGAACCCTCTGAATTAGTTCCTTGAGTAGCCTGAAGTCCGCCCTCCAGAACTCCAGAGTGGAGGTCTTCTTGCTACCCCTCTTAGCTTGACCAAATAATGAGAATTCAATTATCTCGTGGTCACTGGCCCCTAAGCACCCTCCGACCACCACATCACCCACCAACCCTTCCCTATTGGTGCTCCAGGCCCCTCAGCACCTTTGTAGCCTTCCTCCAGTGGACTGTCTCCAGTAGATCCTTGTCTCTCTTGAACTGGGAAGCCCAGACCTGGACCCAGTATTCCAGAATGTGTTCTCCCTGGGGCAGAGGAGAGGGTAAGGAGAAGCTCCCTCAACCTGCTGGCCACACTCTTCTTCATGCACCCCAATGCATCACCCCACTGCTGTTTGAGGGCACTCAGAACCCTGACCCTGGTGAGAGTCTGGGTGGTTGGCATCCTCCAGCAGCCCGTCGTGGGTTCTGCAGCTTGGTGGTACCATGATTCTGCCAGCAGGGCAGGTTTGGAAAACAAAACTAGAAGTAATCCCCTTTGATCAGATGCTAATCCCAGATAATTGCTTTGAGGCTTAACTGGACAGCAACGTTCCCTTGTGGCCAGGAAGGCCAAAGGTATCCTAGGGTGTAGTCAGAAGGTGTGGCCAGCAGGTCATGGGAGGATTTCCTCTTTCTCTAACCTGGTGAGACCACATCTGGAGTATTGTGTCCAGTTCTGGGCTCCCCAGTTCAGGAGGCACAGGGATAAACTAGAGAGTGCCCAATGGAGCCTGTGAGGGTGAGGAAGGGACTGGAACATCAATTGTATCACAGAATGGTTTGAGTCAGAAAGGACCTTAAAGTTTATCTAGTTTTGACTACCCTGCCATAGGCAGGGACACCTCATAGTATCATAGTATCATTCAGGGTTGGAAGGGACCACAAGGATCATCTAGTTACAACCCCCCTGCCATGGGCAGGGACACCCCACACTAGATCAGGCTGCCCAGAGCCTCATCCAGCCTGGTCTTAAACACCTCCAGGGATGGGGCCTCGACCACCTCCCTGGACAACCCATTCCAGGGTTTCACCACTCTCATGGTGAAGAACCTCCTCCTCACATCTAGCCTCAATCTCCCCACCTCCAGCTTCATTCCATTCCCCCTAGTCCTATCACTACCTGAGATCCTGAGAAGTCCCTCCCCAGCCTTCCTGTAGGCCCCCTTCAGATACTGGAAGGCCACAATGAGGTCACCTCGGAGCCTTCCCTTCTGCAGACTGAACAGCCCCAACTCCTTCAGTCTGTCCTCATAGGAGAGGTGCTCCAGCCCTCTGATCATCCTTGTGGCCCTTCTCTGGACACGTTCCAGCACCTCCACATCCCTCTTGTAATAGGGGCTCCAGAACTGGACACAGTACTCCAGGTGGGGTCTCACCAGGGCTGAGTAGAGGGGGAGGATCACCTCCCTCGACCTGCTAGCCACACTTCTCCGGATGCAGCCCAGGATCTGATTGGCTTTGCAGGCTGCAAGTGCACACTGAGATCTCATGTTCAGCTTCTTGTCCACCAGCACCCCCAAATCTATCTCCTCAGGGCTGCTTTCCAGACAGTCCCTGCCCAGTCTGGATTTGTGCCTGGGATTGCCTCGACCCAGATGCAGGACCCTGCACTTGCTCTTGTTGAACCTCATGAGGTTGGCTTGTGCCCACCTCTCCAGCCTGTCAAGGTCCCTCTGGATGGCCTCCCTTCCCTCCAGCGTGTCTGCTGCACCACACAGCTTGGTGTCATCAGCAAACTTGCTGAGAGTGCACTCAATGCCACTGTCCATGGCACCCACAAATATGTTGAACAAGACAGGTCCCAGGACTGATCCCTGAGGGACTCCGCTTGTCACTGGCCTCCACTGGGACATGGACCCATTGACAGCCACTCTTTGGGTGCGGCCATCAAGCCAGTTCCTTATCCATCTAGTGGTCCACCCATCAAACCCATGTCTCACCAGTTTGGAGACCAGGATGTGGTGCGGGACAGTGTCAAAGGCTTTGCTCAGGTCCAGGTAAATGACATCAGTTGCTCGCCCCTCATCTATTAATTTTGTCACCTGCTCATTGAAGGCAACCAGGTTGGTCAGGCAGGATTTGCCCTTGGCAAAGCCATGCTGACTGTTCCCAATCACCTCTTCACTATTCTTTTGAGCGAGTAGTGACTCCAGGAGGATCTGCTCCATGATCTTTCCAGGCACAGAGGTGAGACTGACTGGCCTGTAGTTCCCTGGTTCTTCCTTCTTACCCTTTTTGAAGATGGGGGTAATGTTTCCCCTTTTCCAGTCTGTGGGGACTTCACCAGATTTCCATGACTTTTGAAATATAATAGAGAGGGGTTTAGCAACCTCATCTGCCAGTTCTCTCAGTACCCGTGGGTATATCCCTTCGGGTCCCATGGACTTGAACACTTTCAGGTTCTTCAGGTGATCACGAACCTGATCTGCACTTACAATGGGCAGTTTTTCCTCCCCATCCCTGGCATTGTCTTCCATAACATCAGGAGTGTGGCTAGAGGCCCTTGCAGTGAAGACTGAGGTAAAGAAGTGTGACTGTTTTTAGGCTGTGCCTTTAAGAAAGGGAATATGGTGGACGGAAGTTGGTAAATGAAAAGAATTATCTAAACTAATTTCGTTGGTGTGAGAGTCTAATAAGTTTGTCTCTCTCTATGTGAGTCAACAAAGATAAAGTGATAGCAGAGCCACTGGAAAGAAGGTGGAAAGAATCCTGTCCACCAATCCTGGATGCAAATCAGCTTGTGATTGCATCGTGATAACACGGGACTACAACAATGGACCCAAGGACCCAGCCATCACGCTTTCTGGGCAGGGTGGTTTTCGCCCATCAAGTACCTTGGGCAGGGTGATAGGATGGTTTCCACCACCTGTGTAAAGGAATGTGGGAGGACTTGTCTGGATGGAGATGGGGTAGACGGAGATTCCCCCCTCGCCTCCATCCAAAAATCTTGCCCACATACACAGCAATACACAGAAAGATTTCCGGGGGAACAGATACCTGGATTATTTCCTTGCCTCTGGAATACCTGACATACCAACACCTGCCTGAGGACTAAAAAACTGTATAAAAGACTTGAGCAACTACTGGTTTGTAGAGAGAAACAGAGGAGAGAAACAGAGGAGAAAAACGGGGAGAAAAACGGAGATGAAGGAAAACACAGGAGACGGGCCAGGCCGCTGAGAAGAGAAAGCCGGGACGATGCTGCTCCGGAGAAAAGAAGCTGCCCGGAGGACCACAGCTCCAGCCAAATCCTCAGCACCCCTTCTCTACAGACCCAGGCTGCCCAGAGGAGCCTCAGCACCGTTCCTGTATCAACCCAACATCTCCCCAGAGGACCACAGCTGTTCTCCCGCGAAAGCCTCACCACCATTTCTCTACAAACCCAACATCTCCTGCAGCACCTTTCCTCCACAGACTTTAACTGTCTTGGGGGGGATGAGGGGTGTGGTAATATAATTCCTTTCCTCTTCTATCCCTCTTCTCTCTCTCCCTCTCTCTTTTCTCCCTCTCCCTTCTTATGTCCACTTTATTTATGTAATAAATAGTCTAGCTGTTGATACTTTGGCCTCGTTTGTGCCTCTAATTTCACAACACGGGAATATTTAAAGAACTGTGTCTCCGGACCGAGACATCTAATGTCTCCAGACCTTGACAATTGGTAAAGTGGGAGGAAGCACCTTCTGAACTGGGAGTGCAGGAGGAGTATCCTGGGCACTCCGGCACTTCTATTTTCAGTCTTGTTTCCGCCTCTCCTTTGGGCAGCAGCTTTCTGTGCTGGGCTTTCTGCCAAGACTTCGGCCTTGAAACCGATAAGATATAAGGCCTGTATTAACTGCTTTCCAATTAACACCAAACTGCTTTTAACTTCTTTCTTTCTCTTTCTCTCTCTTTTCTGACCTACTCTGGGGAAAGGGGGGGAGAGAGGGGAGAGCGGAGGTGGGGAACCCCCTCTGCTGAGGGGGGAACTCTCATTTCTGTGTTGCTTTAGTGTATATCTTTGTATATATTGTAAATATTGTAAATTTGTATATATTCCCCTGCATATCCTACATTGCTTTGTAAATATACAGCTCCACTGCTTTGCTAATTCAGCTGTGAGTTTTTTTTTTCCTTTCCCTTCAATTTTCTTTCCCTTTACTTTACAGGGGGGAGGGAAGAGGCTTCTTGGCCTTACCCTTCCACCCCACAACAAGAAGTTATTAAGTACCTCAGCCTTTTCCTCATCACTTGTGACCATGTCACCATTTTCCTTTCTGAGGGGGCCCACACCTTCCCTAGTCTTCTTCTTCCCATTAATATACCTGTAGAAGTTCTTAGTGTTCCCTTTAATCTCCCTGGCTAGATTCAATTCAAACTCTGCTTTGGCTTTCCTAACCAGGACTCTTGCTGCTCCGGCTGCTTCCTTATATAACCCTTGTTCTACCTGTCCTTCTCTCCACTTCCTGTAGAGTTTCCTTTTAAGTAATAGTGTGTCCAGTAACTCCTTGCTCATCCAGGCAGGCCTCCTAGCATTCTTTCCTGCTTTTCTCTTTGTTGGTATACAGAGCTCCTGGACACAGAGGAGGGGGTCCTTGAATACTGACCAGCTGTCCTGGGTCCCTCTTCCCTCCAGGGCTTTGTCCCATGACACTTTGGCTATCAGATCCCTGAAGCCATCAAAATCTGCACGCCTAAAGTCTAGGGTCGTAAGCTTGGAATACTTCCTCCTGATTGCCCTGAGGATATTAAATTCAACTGCTTCATGGTCACTGCAGCCAAGGCCGTCTATGAGCCTCACATTGCTTACCAGCCCTTCCCTGTTGGTAAGAACAAGGTCCAGCATAGCACCATTTCTTGTTGGTTCCTCTACCATCTGGAGGAGGAAGTTGTCTTCTATGCAGTCCAGGAACATCCTGGATTGCTGGTGCCTTGCTGTGTTGTCCCTCCAGCAGATGTCCGGGTGGTTGAAATCACCCATGAGGACCAGGGCTTGTGACCTGGAAGCCGCTTCTATTTGCCTGTGGAGGGCCTCATCTGCTTGGATCTGCTGGTCAGGTGGCCTGTAGGAGACCCCCACAGTAATATCTCCTTCCCCTGTCCTGCCTTTAATTTTAACCCATATGCTCTCAACTAGCTCATCATCCCTCCCCAGGTGGAGCTCCACTGATTCCAACTGGCTATTGACATAGAGGGCAACACCTCTTCCTCTCCTTCCCTGCCTATCCTTCCTAAAGAGTTTATACCCATCTATGCCTACATTCCAGTCATGGGATTCATCCCACCAAGTTTCAGTAACAGCCACTATGTCGTGGCATCCCAGCAGCACAGTGGCCCTTAACTCATCCTGTTTGTTGCCCAAGCTGCGCGCATTCGCATAGAAGCACTTCAGCTGGGCTGGCCCTGTCCTCCTCTTGTGCCAAATCCCCTTGGTTTCCACAGAATGTCCTGGTGGATCATTCGTGGCTTGCCTCAGGGCAGCAAGTTGAGAGCCCTTACCAGCTCTCCTTCTCTCTACTGCTGGTGAGCTGCCCCTCTGTTTGTCACCGGCCAGCAGGAGACTATTAACCCCTTCCCCCTTCAAATCTAGTTGTGGCCGGTTGACGTTGCCCCCTTAAGAAAGGGAATATGGTGGACGGAAGTTGGTAAACGGAAGGAATAGTCTAAACTAATTTCATTGGACGAGTGGGAGGAAGCACTTTTCTGAGCTGGGACTATACTGAGTTTCTCCAGCACCTTATCTTCAGTCTTGCTTCCGTCTTTGCTTCGTGCAGCAGCTTTG
The DNA here is from genome assembly GCF_026170545.1 of Melanerpes formicivorus. Taxonomy (NCBI): domain Eukaryota; kingdom Metazoa; phylum Chordata; class Aves; order Piciformes; family Picidae; genus Melanerpes; species Melanerpes formicivorus. Next base: position 27,038,074 of record NW_027142361.1, on the reverse strand, counting down.
CCTGTGCTGGGCTTTCTGCCAACGCCTCGGCCTTGAAAACCAGATAACAGGCCTGTATACTAACTCCCTTCCAATTAACACAAACTGCTTCTAACTTTTTTTTCCTCTCTTCTCTTTCTCTTTCTATCCCATTCTGGGGAAAGGGGGGGAAGAGAGGGGAGAGCGGAGGTGGGGGACCCCTCTCTGCCGAGGGGGGCACTCTCATTTCTGTGTTACTCTGTTGTATATCTTTGTATATATTGTAGATATTGTAAATTTGTAAATATCTCCCTGCAAACCCTACATCGCTTTGTAAATATAGCTCCACTGCTTTGCTAATTCAGCTTACGAGTTTTTTTTTCCTTTCCCTTCAATTTTTTTTTCCCTTTTACTTTACAAGGGGGAAGGGAGGAGGCTTCTCAGCCTTATCCTTCCAAACCCACCACATTTTTTTATTGGCGTACCCAACGTGCGGCAGATAATTAGTTCAATTTATTATTTGATTGATTTAGTGTTTTCTAGCTGAATTAGCAAACATGAAGGTATTGTGGTTTGTGGAGCGATTGTTCTTTTCAATTTTTGGGGCTCTGGTTTACAGATATTGTTTGGGTTTGATTCTGGATTACCTGGGTAAATATTTGGTGCGGACAATTTATATGTGGGTTACGTATAAAGTTAAATTATGGTATGGAAAATGTATTAATTTATTATGGCCAGTGAGATACAGGAATGTTACCTCCACCACTCTCCCAATTGAGATAAAGAGTTTTAAGATTCCGCCTGAGGAGACAGTAACTTTAGGTGATGCCTGGGATCCAAAGGTGATTTATGTGATGTGTATAAATCTGTTGCTGTTGATGGTAATTGCATATTTACTATTCTCTCTGCGGCGAGAGAGAAAGATATCCAGAGCCTGTTTTGTTATTAAAACTAGATCAAAAAGAAAACGCCGTGGCTCTCGATCACTCCCAGAGTCATCTAGTGACGAGGACTGTGGAGAACCCGTGTCAGTTAAAAAGAAGGCTAAAAAGTTAATTGGTAAAGCAGCTCTAAATGACTTTGCTGATTCTGGCAAGCAGCCAAGGGCATCGGCTGGTATCAACATGGCACCTACTCCTTCTCCCACTCCTTCTCCTTCTTCTTCTTCTCCGTCGGCCAGTAATGGAACAACGTCACTTCCACCCACTCCCTCGGTGGGACCGGAAGTCACTGCCCCAGCAGCTGATTTATCTCAGGACCTGTCAGCTTCCATTAAGGTGGCTGTAAATTCAAACACAGCTCCAGTTAAGGTGGCTCCTTTAAAGACTAGAGCTGGAAAGGGCAAAGATGGAGAAGAAGAGGAGGAGACTGATCCTGGTGAGGGGCCCTCTACTCTAAAAGATCCTGCTCAGGAGGAAGAGAAGGTTTGTTTTAAAGATCTAGCTAACCTAGTGAGATCAAAGCAGGATAGAGATGAAGCTAGGAAAGCAGCTGGCAAAGGTGGTTCTCAGCTTAAAGAGATCCTTAGGAGAATGACAGCAGGATTTTACGGGCAAAGAATTCAGGGAGATGAAGATGAAAATGATATTACGGACTGTTCTTCACCCCGGGAGGAATTGAGAAATGTCCGTAAAGATTTCACCAGGGCAGATAAGGAACCAGTTCTAGCTTGGCTTAGTAGGTGTTATGATACAGGTGCTTCAGCTCTAACAGTTGGAGACAAGTCAGCAGCTCAATTAGGAACTCTCTCAAGGGACAATGGAATAGATAGACATCTAGGCGAAGCTCTCGGTAAGGTTAATCTGTGGATACGCCTTTTAATAGCGGTTGCCCTGAGATACCCTTCCCGAGATGATCTTCCATGGAATCCTAAACCCTGGACTACCATAGATGAGGGAATTAAGCGCTTGAGAGAATTTGCTGTTAGAGAGCTACTCTATGGCGAACATGAAACTCTGAATCCTGATGATATTCCTGTGGGTATTGGTCTTGCTAAAAAGATCATCAAGCTTGCTCCTTCTAATTATGCAAACATTCTGGCAAGCAGAATTGTGTCAAGAAGTTATGGTGGAGCTTCTCCTACGGTTGGCCAATTCAGTGATCAAATGAGACAATTGGAGGATAGCATGACACGTGGTTCTTTGGTTTCAGCCATTAAAACTATGTCTGGTGATATACAGAATTGCATAAGAGAGTTAAAAGATGAATTTAGAAATTCCATATCCCAATTGGCACAAAGGGATAGTTTCAATTCTCCCTCCAGGTGGGTACAAGTTTCATCTGTAAGGAATACACGTCCTCCAAGGAGGTCATTCCAAAACAGGTCATTCCAAAAGAGACCACCAAGGCAATCACGTAGAACTATTTGGATAACTCTGCGTGATCAGTTTGGTGAGAACATGAACCGCTGGGATGGCCAACCAACTTCTAATCTTTTCAGGAGACTGAGGGAATTGCAAAGTGGCAGAACCCGAGGTAGCAATACCAGAAGGGTAGCTGTTACTTCCACAGTTCCCCAGAACGACTCTTATGGCTCCAACAGTGGCTCCAGTTATAACATGCAAAGTTATAACCCTGCACAATATGTGCAATGCACATGTGCGCATGTTCCCCATAACTAGGGGTGCCCTGCCTCCCGCCAGGGGGAGGAGAGGGATAACAGAGATAATAGAATCTATTGGGATGTGTACATCCAGTGGCCTGGCACTTCACAATTTCGGAAGTACAGGGCCTTGGTTGACACAGGAGCTCAGTGCACCATAATGCCATCAAATTATCAGGGATCAGAGTCTATAACTATTCTGGGAGTCACTGGTGGATCTCAAGAGTTAAGTAAGGTAGAGGTTAATATAAGTTTAACTGGTAAACAATGGAGGAAGCATACAGTTGTGACCGGACCTGATGCACCTTGTATTTTGGGAATTGATTTTCTGAGAGAAGGGCGTTTCAAAGACCCTAGAGGTTACAAATGGGCTTTTGGAGTAGCTTCAATAGAAATTGATGGACAAAAATTGAAGCTGTCTGCCAGACCGGAACTTTCTGATGAATCTGCAGTTGTGGGACAACATAAGATACAGGACATTAAATTGCCGGTTGCTTCTCAGACTGTGCATCACAGACAATACAGAACCAACCGTGACTCTTTGTTGCCCATTCAGAATCTGATTCGTCAGTTGGAGAGTCAGAAAGTCGTCAGCAAAACTCATTCACCTTTCAACAGTCCAGTGTGGCCTGTGCGGAAACAGAATGGAGACTGGCGTCTGTCAGTAGACTACCGAGCCCTAAATGAAGTGACACCACCTATGAGTGCAGCAGTACCAGACATGATGGAGCTACAGTATGAGCTGGAATCCAAAGAGGCCAAATGGTATGCTACCATAGACATTGCTAATGCATTTTTCTCTATTCCCATAGCAGAGGAATGCAGGCCTCAGTTTGCTTTCACCTGGAGAGGAATCCAGTACACTTTCAACAGACTGCCAATGGGCTGGATCCACAGCTCAAGCATCTGTCATGCAGTGATCCACGATGCTCTGGAGAAAGGCGGTGCTCCAGAACACATCCAGTTCATCGATGACATCATCGTCTGGGGTAAAACTGCTGAGGAAGTCTTCGAGAAAGGTAACAAAATCATTGACATTCTTCTGAATGCAGGTTTTGCCATCAAGCGAGACAAGGTGAAAGGACCTACCACAGAGATTCAATTTCTGGGAGTGCGCTGGCAGGATGGACGCCGACACATTCCAGTGGATGTGGTAAATAGAGTCTCTACCATGGCAAGTCCCACAAACAAGCAAGAGACGCTACGTTTCTTAGGGATAGTGGGATTTTGGAGACTGCACATTCCTGGATACAGTCAGATTGTGAAACCTCTGTATGATGTGACTCGAAAGAGAAACCATTTCCACTGGGGACCTGAACAACAAGCAGCCTTTGACCAGATAAAGCAAGAGGTAGTTCAAGCAATGGGTCTGGGACCAGTCCGAGATGGTCCAGACATTAAGAACATTTTGTACACGGCTGCAAGCGACAATGGTCCAACCTGGTGCTTGTGGCAAAAAGCTCCAGGTGAGACACGTGGACGACCTCTTGGTTTCTGGAGTCGAGGTTACAGAGGTTCAGAGGCTAATTATACTCCAACAGAGAAAGAAATTTTAGCTGCCTATGAAGGAGTAAAAGCATCTTCTGAAGTAATTGGAACTGAATCACAACTTCTCTTAGCTCCCAGATTACCAGTTTTGAATTGGATGTTCAAAGGCAAAGGCTCCACACCACATCATGCCACAGACTCAACCTGGTCTAAGTGGATGGCTCTGATAACACAGAGAGCTCGAATGGGAAATCTTGAAAGACCTGGTCTAGTGGAGGTGATCTCAAGTTGGCCTGAAGGTATCAACTGTGCTAAACCTCCAGAGGAGAAAGTAACTCGTGCTGAGGAAGCTCCTCCTTACAATGACCTTTCTGATGATGAGAAGAAATATGCTTTGTTCACAGACGGTTCCTGTCGTCTTGTTGGAAACAAGCGAAGGTGGAAGTCTGCAGTGTGGAGTCCAACACGCCGAGTTGCAGAAGCGAAAGATGGAGAAGGAGAATCCAGTCAGTTCGCAGAGGTAAAAGCTGTCCAGCTAGCTCTCGACGTAGCTGAACGTGAGAGATGGCCAAAGCTTTATCTCTACACCGACTCATGGATGGTAGCCAATGCTCTATGGGGTTGGCTAAAGAACTGGAAAAAGAGTGGTTGGCAGAGAAAAGGAAAACCCATTTGGGCAGCCAACCTGTGGCAGGACATTGCTGATCGAATCGAGAGAATTCCAGTGAAAGTGAGACACATCGATGCTCACATTCCTAAGAGCAAAGCTACTGAGGAACAGCAACACAACCATCAGGCAGATCTAGCTGCAAGAGTTTCTCAAGTAGACATGGACTCTAATCTTGATCTCGACTGGAAACACCGAGGTGAGATATTCTTAGCTCGGTGGGCTCACGATTCGTCAGGACATCAAGGCAGAGATGCAACATACCAATGGGCTCGTGACAGATCCATAGACATTTCCATGGATGCTATCACGCAAGTCATCCATGACTGTGACATTTGTGCTGCTATTAAGCAGGCAAAACGACTTAAGCCCTTGTGGTATGGTGACAGATGGTCCAAGTACAAGTATGGTGAAGCTTGGCAGATTGACTACATCACTCTACCACGTTCTCGTTCTGGTAAGCAATACGTGCTTACTATGGTAGAGGCAAACACTGGATGGTTGGAAACTTATCCAGTTCCACATGCAACTGCACGCAACACCATTCTCGGTCTGGAGAGACAGATCCTGTGGAGACACGGAACTCCAGAGAGGATTGAGTCAGACAACGGAACTCATTTCAAGAACAACCTTGTAAAGAGCTGGGCAAAAGAGCACGGTATTGAGTGGATATTCCACATTCCCTACTATGCACCAGCTTCAGGGAAGATTGAACGCTACAACGGTTTGTTGAAGACCACTCTCAAAGCCATGGGAGGTGGATCTTTGAAAAACTGGGAAAAACATTTAGCACAAGCAACCTGGCTGGTAAATAGTAGGGGTTCAGTGAACCGAGCTGGACCTGCACATTCAGATTTGCTACGGAAAGTAGAAGGTGATAGAGTTCCTGTTGTTAGAGAAAAGAATCTGTTAGGTAAAACTGTTTGGGTATTTTCACCCTCAGGAGAGGCTAAACCTGTCCGAGGGGTGGTTTCAGCTGAAGGTCCGGGTCACACTTATTGGGTAATGCAAGAGAATGGTGAAATTCAGTGTATTCCACAAAGAAATTTAACTTTAGCTGAAAGAGGTTAATTTCAAACTGTTGTACAGCTACATCGCGTCCAAAGGAAGAATCAACGAGGAATCTACGGTGCACGAACCCTGAGATCCCTGAGAGCCCTGAGTCAACTAAGAGACCCTGAGATTTCCCTGTTTCCCTTTTCTTCGCTTCATCGGTGAAGAAATGAACTGTTTTCCATTTTTCTCATTTTCTGATTTTCTTGGACTTTTGAATCATCTACATCTGAGCATAGCCGGAATGGACTATGAACTTTACTCACGAACTGTAAATATCATTTTGGATTGGATGGACAGTATGAACAGCCAATGAAATTGTTTAGAAGGGGTGGATTGTGGCCGGTTGACGTTGCCCCCTTAAGAAAGGGAATATGGTGGACGGAAGTTGGTAAACGGAAGGAATAGTCTAAACTAATTTCATTGGACGAGTGGGAGGAAGCACTTTTCTGAGCTGGGACTATACTGAGTTTCTCCAGCACCTTATCTTCAGTCTTGCTTCCGTCTTTGCTTCGTGCAGCAGCTTTGCCTGTGCTGGGCTTTCTGCCAACGCCTCGGCCTTGAAAACCAGATAACAGGCCTGTATACTAACTCCCTTCCAATTAACACAAACTGCTTCTAACTTTTTTTTCCTCTCTTCTCTTTCTCTTTCTATCCCATTCTGGGGAAAGGGGGGGAAGAGAGGGGAGAGCGGAGGTGGGGGACCCCTCTCTGCCGAGGGGGGCACTCTCATTTCTGTGTTACTCTGTTGTATATCTTTGTATATATTGTAGATATTGTAAATTTGTAAATATCTCCCTGCAAACCCTACATCGCTTTGTAAATATAGCTCCACTGCTTTGCTAATTCAGCTTACGAGTTTTTTTTTTCCTTTCCCTTCAATTTTTTTTTTCCCTTTTACTTTACAAGGGGGAAGGGAGGAGGCTTCTCAGCCTTATCCTTCCAAACCCACCACACTAGTTTAAAGCCCTATCAATGAGCCCTGCCAATTCCTGCCCCAGGATTCTTATCCCCCTCTGGGACAAGTGTGTCCTATAAGTTGTTTTCAGCTCAGGTGCCTTGAAAACCAATCCATGATTGTGGAATCCAAAGCCCTGCCGATGGCACCAGCCCCTGAGCCATGAATTGATCTGTTGGCCCTTCCTCAGTGTTTCCTCATCCATCCTCCCACCAGCCCAGCTTGAACAAGGTCTCATCCAATCTGGCCTTGAACAACTGAAGGGAGGAGGCATCCACAGCCTCCCTGGGCAACCTCTTCCAGTGTCTCACCTCCCTCACTGTCAAGAATTTCTTCCTCATCTCCAGTCTCAATCTTCCCTCTCCGAGCTCAAAGCCATTGTCCCTCATCCAGTCACTACAAGCCCTTGCCAAAAGTCCCTCCCCCAGCTCTCTTGCAGCCCCCTTCAGGTACTGGAAGGCTGCCCTAAGGAAAGACTGGAACATCTGTCTGGTGAGGAAGGGCTGAGAGATCTAGGGCTGGTTAGACTGGAGAAAAGACAGAGAGGGGGTTGAGAGGGGATCTTATTCATGTTTAGAAACATCTGAAGGGTTGGTGTCACGAAGAAGGGGCCAGGCTCTTTTCAATGGTGTCCTGTGATAGGACAAAGGGCAATGGATACAAAAGTGGAATCCAGGAGATTCCACTTCAACATCAGGAAAAAAATCTGTATTGTAAGGGTGACAGAGCCCTGGAGCCCTGCTTGTGGAATCTCCTTCTCTGGAGACTTTCAATACCTGTCAGGATGCATTCCTGTGTGACCTGCTCTAGGTGATCCTGCTTTGGCAAAGGTTTGGACTTAATCTTCAGATGCCCCTTCCAACCTCTACCATTTTATGAGTCTATGATATTTCAAAGACAAATTATTGAATAGAGAATATAGAATTCACTAGGTTGGAAAAGACCTTTGAGATCATCACATCCAACCTATCCCCCAACACCATCTAATCAACTAAACCATGGCACCAAGTGCCTCATCCAGGCTCTTCTTAAACACCTCCAGTGATGGTGACTCCACCACCTCCCTGGGCAGCACATTCCAATGGCCAATCTCTCTTTCTGGGAAGAATTTCTTCCTAACATCCAGCTTAAACTTCCCCTGGTGCAGCTTGAGACTGTCCCCTCATTCTGTTGCTGGTTGCCTGGGAGAACAGATCAACCCCCACCTGGCTACAACCTCCCTTCAGGTAGTTGTAGAGAGCAAGAAGGTCTCCCCTGAGCCTCCTCTTCTCCAGGCTAAACAACCCCAGCTGTGGCAATGCCAGTGACGAGCAGTGTGAGCAATCTGGCAGTGCAGGCCTAGAGCCTGACATGGTGGTAGGCCATGCTCAGCATAAATGCAGAGCCAGCTAGCAGTGTAGCAAAACGGTGCTGTGCCTGCAGCATGTAACTAAAACAAGGCACTGGTAGCTATAAACATGGACAATTATCTTGGGACAACAGGACATGCACCTGCATCAACAAACCTCGTTGTGTCATTAGTAGTTGGACCAATAATCTATAATAGTGCGATGTGTGGTCATCATAGGGAACCAATGAAGCCATGCCAACAAGGCACTCCGAGTTTATATAAGTTGTAGCAGTTCCCTTGCTACGCACTTCTGCCTTTCCTTTCTCTTCTTCTTCTACACTTTACTTTACCGTGCTATACTTGCACTACAGGCCTGCTCCATAGGCCTGCACCTCAGGCCTGCTCCATAGGCCTGCAACACTGGAACAATAAAGGAACAATACTCAATCATATTGGTCAGCCGTATTGATTCCAATCTCCATTGCCCATACCCAGTTCCCTCAGCCTCTCCTTACAGGGCTGTGCTCCAGACCCCTCCCCAGCCTCACTGCCCTTCTCTGGACATGTTCAAGTGCCCCATTGTCCTTCTTCAACAAATGTCTCAAAGTCCTTCTTAAGTTGAGGAGCCCAGAACTGGACATAGTACTCAAGTTGTGGCCTAACCAGTGCTCCTTGATGAGGCACAGCTAATGAAGGCAGGTTGTAGCCAGGTGGGGTTGGCCTGTTCTCCCAGGCAACCAGAAACAGAATGAAGGGACACAGTCTCAAGCTGTGCCAGGGAAGGTTCAGGCTGGATATTAGGAAGATGTTCTTCACAGAGGGAGTGATTTGCTATTGGAATGTGGAGGTGGTGGAGTTGGAAACCTTCAAGAAAAGCCTGGCTGAGGCACTTAGTGCCATGGTCTACTTGATTGGATCGAGCTGGGTGATAGGTTGGACTGGATGATCTTGGAGGTCTCTTCCAACCTGGTTGATTCTGTGGTATCCAATATTCCTTCTACCCCCAAAAAGGAATGATTCTCCCTTGCCCAGTGCCAGCAAAGTACTGAAAGCCTCTCTGATTCTTACTTCAGGAAAGAAAAAAGCAATTTCCCTCCACGCTATTCTGCTAATGGTTTGCGATCGCGGCTAAGCCCTGCAGCAAATTACTCTTAATCCAGTTTGTCTGTGTTCTGTTACCTGAGGGAAATAATATCCATCCTCTCTCTGTGCTAGCAAACTTTTCCCTGGGCCTCCTCCAATATCTATTAATCCCATCATTTATCTTTGTCAACTGAGGACAAAAAATCATTTGCGGGTGAGCAAACGGAAGCAGCACAGCAGCCAGGAGCTTTGGGGTGTTATTAGAGAGAGGAAAGCAGGTGTTTGCCCAAGCCAGCTCATTGTGATGGCAAAAACTTGGGTAATCCTACTCCTGCATCCCTGCATGGTAAACAAGAGTTTAGGGAGACTCAGGTTTTTAGAGGAAGCTGAAATTTCCTGGCTGCTGGAACAATTTGCGAGTCGAATGCTAAAGGGTTGGAAGGGACCTCCAGAGATCATCAAGCCCAACCCCATGGACTCACAGGTATAACCAAATACTTCCCTCCCATCTTTATTTGCTAGGAAATGCCTTGGGACAAAGGTATGAGATCATAGAATCACAGTCATAGAATCATAGAGTCATAAAATCATAGAATCAGCCAGGCTGGAAGAGAGCTCAGAGTTCATCAAGTCCAAACTATTACCTAATACCTAACGCCTCAGGACAACTAAACCATGGCACCAAGTGCCACATCCAATCCCCTCTTGAGCACCTCCAGGGATGGGGATTCCACCACCTCCCTGGGCAGCACATTCCAATGGCAAATTACTCTTTCTGGGAAGAACTTTCTCCTCACCCCCAGCCTAAACCTCCCTTCTTCCCAGAAAGAGAGATGGAAGTGATGGAAGCAGATTATCCTGGCGGCAATAACTGCGCACCTGAAGGATGGCCAAGGGCTCAGGTCCAGCCAGCATGGATTTAGGAAGGGCAGGTCCTGCCTCGCCAACCTGATCTCCTTCTATGATCAGGTGACCCGTCTGGTGGACGTGGGGAGGCCTGTGGATGTGGTCTACCTGGACTTCAGCAAGGCCTTTGACACCGTCCCCCACAGCAAACTGCTGTCTAAGCTGTCACCTCATGGCTTGGACCACTACACTCTGTGCTGGGACCTTGACAGACTGGACAGATGGGCAGAGTCCAATGGGATGGCATTCAACAAGTCCAAGTGCCGAGTGCTGCACTTTGGGCACAACAATCCCATGCAGAGCTATAGGCTGGGGTTGGAGTGGCTGGAGAGCTCCCAAACGGAGAGGGACCTGGGGGTGCTGATCGACAGCCGCCTGAATATGAGCCAGCAGTGTGCCCAGGTGGCCAGGAGGGCCAATGGCATCCTGGCCTGCATTAGGAATAGTGTGGCTAGCAGGAGCAGGGACCCCTTCAGGTGGCTCAGTTGGTAGCGCATCAGACCCTTTATGGGAAGGTCGTGAGTTCAAGCCTGCAGTGGGCAGTAGTGTCCTCCCTACTCTAGTCATGAGGTCTGTGGTGACAGGTTGGACTCGATGATCTTTGAGGTCTCTTCCAACCATAGGAATACTGAATAGGTTACCCTTTGTGCATTAAATGCCCAGGCTGAGGATGTTCCTATTCTGCTGTCTCTGAGTTGGGTCATTGTGCCCCTGTACTCTGCACTGGTTAGGCCGCACCTTGAGTACTGTGTCCAGTTCTGGGCCTCTCAGTTTAAGAAGGACATTGAAACACTTGAACGTGTCCAGAGAAGGGCAACAAGGCTGGTGAGAGGCCTTTAGCACAAGCCCTATGAGGAGAGGCTGAGGGAGCTGGGATTGTTTAGCCTGGAGAAGGAGAGGCTCAGGGGTGACCTCATTGCCCTCTACAACTACCTGAAAGGTGGTTGTAGCCGGGAAGGGGTTGGCCTCTTCTCCCAGGCAACCAGCACCAGAACAAGGGGACACAGTCTCAAGCTGCGCCAGGGGAGGTTTAGACTCGAGGTGAGGAGAAAGTTCTTCACCGAGTGAGTTGTTCATCATTGGAATGGGCTGCCCAGGGAGGTGGCTGAGTCACCGTCCCTGGAGGCGTTCAAGAGGAGATTGGATGTGGCACTTGGTGCCATGGTCTAGTCATGGGGTCTGTGTTGATAGCTTGGACTCGATGATCCTCGAGGTCTCTTCCAACCTTAGTTATACTGTGATACTGTGATACTACCATTACAATCTCTTATCAAAAATCCCTCCCCAGATCCCCTGTAGCCCCCTTCAGGTACTGGAAGGCCACTATAAGGTCTCCTTAGAGAGAAGGGCAATGAGGCTGGGGAGAGGTCTCAAGCATAAGCTATATGAGGAGAGGCTGAGGGAGCTGGGGTTGCTTAGCCTGGAGAAGAGGAGGCTCAGGGGAGACCTCATTGCTGTCTACAACTCCCTGAAGGGAGGTTGTAGCCAGGTGGGTGTTGTTCTCTTCTCCCAGGCAACCAGCACCAGAAGAAGAGGACACAGTCTCAAGCTGTGCCAGGAGAGGTTTAGGCTGGAGGTGAGGAGAAAGTTCTTCCCAGAAAGACAGATTGTCCATTAGAATGTGCTGCCCAGGGAGGTGGTGGAGTCACCATCCCTGGAGGTGTTCAAAAAAGGCTTGAATGTGGCACTTGGAGCCATGGTTAGTTGTCCCGAGGTTTTAGCTATTAGGTAAGAGATTGGACTTGTGTGGTGAAGGCACATTATGCCCAGATACTGAATCTTGTCCCAGCATGTGGACAAGTTACCCCTCCTTCAGGAGGAAGACAAAAGCCAAGGCATTAGCCAGGCCAGCACACACCCAGCACATGCAGTGCTCGTGTGAACACCAAGTATGGGCATAATTCTAGCTTCTCGCTTTCTATAGGCTGAAGCCAGTTGTTTATGAGAGTGCCCACTGGTCATGCCCAGCCTCGAGGAATCTATAAGTATCACCCCAGTTGGTAAACAAGTTGCCCCCTCTTTCACTTTGTCTCTGTGCTTGCTCGAGAGAACAACTCTTGAGCTGCAGCCTCTGCCATTGAGCTTATTGTTGTTAGCTTCTGTCATACATGCACGCATACTGAAAGCCTCTGCATCGTGAGAAGCAATTGTGAGGATCATCTCCAGAGGGAGGACCTTCGCTGAGCCTGAGAAGCCCAGCGTTGTCACAGTCAGTCGTACTGACCGGGAGAGCCCACCGTGCCACCGGAGGACTGGACCAACCCCTGAGGGTAAGATCTGCCCAGTTGCTGGGGAGAAGGGACTTGGTCGATAGCGAGTCCACATATGCCTAGCCCCGCCATAGCGGGAGAGGAGCCACCACGTGTGCTGCTCTGAGCCCTGTAAACCTCAGGGAAGACTAAAGCACTGGTCGTGCCTATACTGCGCCGAACCCGGGACCACTCCGAGAGTCCCGCTATTCCTTTAAGCTCAGTAAATGAGAATCCGCTGCCTAACACAGCCGCTTTCTCTCCCTGAGGCTGTTTACATCAGCCCCGAGAATCGCCGTGGTTGGGCCAACCCCGTAGCTTTGCCTGCTACCGTGTCCTCTGAGCCCGCCTACCAGCAACCGTCCCCCCGCCCTGTCATGCGAGCAAACTCTGAGGGCCAACCCCATGGGCCAACCCCGACCAGGACCGATCCCTGTTGTCTGGAAGGAATCGACCGAGTCCTGAAGGGAACCTGCTTCTGAGCTAAGCCCAGGTTCCATTACTCCCTCTCTGCTGCTGCGGAGAGAGGAGACAGTAACCCAACGCCGCTGTCCAACTTGACTAGGAACCAGTCCAGCGGCAGTCGTCTGCCAGACCCCCACCTTGCTACAAACAACAGCTACAGAATATCTTCCACGTGCTTTCCATCCACTAGCACTCAGTTCAAAGTATCCACGTCTAGCAGAGTAAGCGCTGGCGCATAGAAAGATTATAATACTGTTGTATATAGCCAGAAGCCAGCCGCGTCCCGCCATCTCGTGGCCAAGCAGTGGAACTGCATCCTGCGTTATATAAATATAGAAATATTCTGTAACTAGTTCAATTAAGTTCTAATCATAACACTAAGCCACTTATGGAATGTATTTCACGAACGTGCACTAGAAAATGTATATAAGTTAGTGATTAATTGGTTATTAATAGTTTTATAAGTAATAAAATATATTCATAATTCATATTTCATATTCATGAATTTAATAACCTGTTCACAACAACTTGATGATCTCTGAGGTCTTTTCCAACCTGGTTGATTCTATGATTCTCCAGACTGAGCAGCATGGATCTGGGGACGTAGAAGGCACCTCATGGAAGCCAGGAGGAAAATCCCAGAGCTTCCCCCTGTGACACTTCTCTTTTTTTCCCCTCTCCACACAAACAAAAATCCCACTGGGAGCTCTGGGGACTCAGCAGCAGCTGGAGGGGCAGTGCTTGGCCCTGCACATTTCCAGCCTCTTGAAAGAAAAGGGAAGCCATTTCTAAATGAAAACTCTTTGCCAAACCTTTAGCATCATATTTTTTTTTGTTCCAAAGACATCTTCTCCGGCTGTCTGCTCCCATGTCCTAGGATGGGCTCACATCAGGGTGGCTGAGAGGCAGAGCTGCCCAGCTGGAGAGCTCCTACATAGCTGGGGCAAGGAGTGCTAGGCTGAAATGTCTCCAGGCCACTTGATGCCACCACATTGCAGGGCAGTGTTGGTGTCCCTTGCTGGGATTGGGTGGCCTTAGCTGATGCCTAAAGGGCATCACCTTGAGCTGTGGCACTCAATCTGAACATCCTAGGTGCTGCCACAACGAGCACCACCTTGAGCTGTGGCACTCAATCTGAACATCCTAGGTGCTGCCACAACGGGCATCATCACCTTGAGTTGTGGCACTGAGTATGACACCAAGCTATGTGGTGCAGCAGACATGCTGGAGGGAAGGGAGGCCATCCAGAGGGACCTTGACAGGCTGGAGAGGTGGGCACAAGCCAACCTCATGAGGTTCAACAAGAGCAAGTGCAGGGTCCTGAATCTGGGTCGAGGCAATCCCAGGCACAAATCCAGGCTGGGCAGGGACTGTCTGGAAAGCAGCCCTGAGGAGAGAGACTTGGGGGTGCTGGTGGACAAAAAGCTCAACATGAGCTCTCAATGTGCACTTGCAGCCCGCAAAGCCAATCAGATCCTGGGCTGCATCAGGAGAAGTGTGGCCAGCAGGTCGAGGGAGGTGATCCTCCCCCCTCTACTCAGCCCTGGTGAGACCCCACCTGGAGTACTGCGTCCAGTTCTGGAGCCCCTATTACAAGAGGGATGTGGAGGTGCTGGAACGTGTCCAGAGAAGGGCCACGAGGATGATCAGAGGGCTGGAGCACCTCTCCTATGAGGACAGACTGAAGGAGTTGGGGCTGTTCAGTCTGCAGAAGGGAAGGCTCCGAGGTGACCTAATTGTGGCCTTCCAGTATCTGAAGGGGGCCTACAGGAAGGCTGGGGAGGGACTTCTCAGGATCTCAGGTAGTGATAGGACTAGGGGGAATGGAATGAAGCTGGAGGTGGGGAGATTCAGGCTAGATGTGAGGAGGAGGTTCTTCACCATGAGAGTGGTGAAGCCCTGGAATGTGTTGTCCAGGGAGGTGGTTGGGGCCCCGTCCCTGGAGGTGTTTAAGACCAGGCTAGACGAGGCTCTGGCCAGCCTGATCTAGTGTGGGGTGTCCCAGCCCATGGCAGGGGGATTGGAACTAGATGATCCTTGTGGTCCCTTCCAACCCTGACTGATACTATGATACTATGATACTCTCCTAGGTTCTGCCACAAAGGGCACCACCTTGAGCTGTGCCACTCAATCTGAGCATCCTAGGTGCTGCCACAAAGGGCATCATCACCTTGAGCTGTTGCACTCAGTCTGAACATCCTAGGTGCTGCAACAAAGGGCATCATCACCTTGAGCTGCGGCATTCAATCTGAAGATCCTTGTGTGCCCAGAGCAAGCTCTTGAAGGAGGCCATCAGTGGTGGCCTTTTGATCACAGACTTGGCAGGCAGCTGGGGGGAGACTTCATTGCTCTCTACTACTCGCTGAAAGGAGGTTGGAAAGAGGTGGGGGTTGGTCTCTTCTCCCTAGTGTGAGGTGATAGGACCAGAGGAAATGACCTGAAATTGTGCTAGGGGAGGGTTAGGTTGGAGAGAAGGAAAACTTTCTTTCCTGCAAGAGAGGTCAGGGATTGGAAGATGCTGCCCAGGGAGGTGGTGGAGTCACCATCCCTGGAGATGTTCAATTACTGTGTGGACATGGCACTTTGTGAGATGGTTTAGTGGCCATGGTGGTGTTAGGTCAGTGGTTGGACCTGGATGATCTTAGAGGTCAAAACAATTCTATGATTAAAAGGGAGGAAGCAGGAGGGCAGAGATGTGCCAGTGCTACAGCAGAGCCCTGGGAAGCTGGAAGTTCATAGAATCATAGAATTGTTAGGGTTGGAAGTGACCTCAAGGATCATCCAGTTCCAACCCCCCTCACACTACAGCAGGTTGCTCACAGCCACATCCAACCTGGCTGCAAAAACCTCCAGGGATGAAGCTTCCACCACCTCCCTGATCAACCTGTGCAAGTGTCTCACTACCCTCATGGGGAAGAACTTCTTCCTAACATCCAATCTGAATCTACCCATTTCTGTTTTCTTTCCATTCCCCCTCGTTCATGGTCTGTTGCCTGCTGGCTTTGGCACCAAGAGGGGAAAATTTGGCTAGCGCTGCATGCCCAGCACCTGGAACAAGGAGGCTCATCCAACTTGTGTACACAGAGGACCCTCTAGAAGAGCTGGTCCTTCGTCTTCAGAGTCACTAGGTGGCAACCTAAGGCATCCTTTGTGTTTGGAGAGCTCTGGTGGTAGTTGCAAATGCCTCTGCCGCTGCCTCTGACCTGCTGCCCCTCCTTTTCTCTCCCTTTTCTTAAGCCCTGAATTGCCGCCAGACACCATACAAACAGCTTTTCCCCCCACGTTCTTCAGAGGCTGAGGATCTGCTCTGGATCTCCTTTATCCCAAGCCTGAGCCCAAAACCGAGGCAAAGGCAAACAAGTGACCACAGGCTGTGTAAAGCCCTGAAAGGATGAGGTTTGGGGGGGGAGGGGATAGAGTGGTGGAGGGGAGAAAAATGGGGAGAAGAGTCTGGTCTCAGTGGGGAATGGTTTGGGAGAGGGAAAAAAAAACGTTGGAAATCCCAGATTTGTGTTGTGTTGAGGAAGTCATCTGCAGCTATCTCTGTAGCAGCTGCTGGGTTCTGGCTGGGTGCACATTTTCAGTGTGGTTGTGCCTCTATTTCTTTTGGGTGGAGGTTTTTCTGGGCCTTGCCATAGAAATATCTGCAAATATTGATTTTTAAAGTATTTTCAATCCTTTTCTTTTTTCCCCCATTAAAGAGGATGTTGGGTTGTTGGTTTGGTTTGGTTTTTTTGTTCTAGCAGAGGATGTTCTGCCCAGGAACATGGAGTTCACTCATTAGCAGCCTATAAAACACAGGCAGAATTAGAAGGGAGGATGTTTCCCCCCCCCCCCCAATTTCCCCTCAGCATTGACGTCATTATCCCCCTTGTCCCTGCAAGAGACATCCTTGCAGCTAAACTTGGACATGGGGAAGTCTCTCCCAGCTTAGAAAGCAACCAACTCCCCCTTTGCCACCAGTGATATCCCCCTGAAGGATTGGAGCTGCAGCTCTATCACTCAATAACTTTCAATCACTGCTTAACCAATTTAAGGTCTTTCCCCCCCCCCCCCCCCCCCGCCCCATCAGAGGCTCACAGGATGTTAGGGATTGGAAGGGACCTCTGGAGATCATCAAGTCCAACTCCCCTGCCAGAGCAGGACCATAGAATCCAGCACAGGTCACACAGGAACACATCCACATGGGGCTGGAAAGTCCCTTGTTTTATTTGAAGTTTCAGCTTTGGCCTGCAATCACCTCCTGTGAGGAAAGCATACAGAACTGATCCCAAGGGGTTGGATCCTCCTTTGATTCCCTCCTGGTGCACCTATTGCTTGAACACAGAGTCCTCCTCTCCAAAACACAGAGCCTCCTTGCTCTGCCCAGCCCCACCACCCTTTAGAACCCTAAGCAGAAGGGAAACCTCTCTCTCTGCCCATGGGAGGAGGCAAGAATAGAATAGAATAGAATAGAATAGAATAGAATAGAATAGAATAGAATAGAATAGAATAGAATTAACCAGGTTGGAAAAGACCTCAGAGATCATCAAGTCCAACCTATCACTCAACACCATCTCATCAACTAAACCATGGCACCAAGTGCCTCATCCAGGCTCTTCCTAAACACCTCCAGGGATGGTGACTCCACTACCTCCCTGGGCAGCATATTCCAGTCTTTCTTTCTGGGAAGAATTTCTTCCTCACCTCCAGCCTAAACCTCCCTTGGCACAGCTTGAGACTGTCTCCTTGTTCTGGTGCTGGGTGCCTGGGAGAAGAGACCAACCCCCACCTGGCTACAATCTCCCTTCAGATAGTTGTAGACAGCAATAAGGTCTCCCCTGAGCCTCCTCTTCTCCAGGCTAAGCAATCCCAGCTCCCTCAGCCTCTCCTCATAGGGCTGTGCTCCAGACCCCTCCCCAGCTTTGTTGCCCTTCTCTGGACATCTTCCAGCAGCTCAACATCTTTCTTAAACTGAGGAGCCCAGAACTGGACACAGGACTCAAGGTGTGGCCTAAGCAGTGCTGAGCACAGGGCAGAATGACCTCCCTGCTCCTGCTGGCCACACTGTTCTTAATGCAGGCCAGGATGCCCTTGGTCTTCTTGGCCACCTGGGCACTCTGCTGGCTCATGTTCAGCCTATTATTGACCACTACCCTCAGGTCCCTTTCTGCCTGGCCGCTCTCCAGCCACTCTGACCCCAGCCTGTAGCATTGCACTGGGGAGGGGGTGGAGAGCCACTGCTCACCTCAGTACCCACCAGACCAGGGGTAAAAATCACAGTCCCTTGGCAGTACATCCCTGCTGGGCATCACCCAGCAGCAGGAGCCGAGCTGCTCCTTCCCTGAGAAGCAGGATGGAAAAATGTCCATTTCTCCACACAGAGAAAGGAATCCATTTACACCTTCCTCTTATTTAATTTGGCTCCCACCAGATCTGTTTTATGAGACTGTCTGCTCTGAGAACAGGGATTTTTTTTTACCCTTTTCAGAGCCTTGATTCTCTCCAGATGTTCTGACTGTCTCTGGTAACCCTGCTCTGGTGTGAATGTTAGTCAGCATCCTCCCTCTTCACCAGGGATGTGATTAGGTAAGGGCAGCTCGCTCCTGGGTACAACCGTTGATCACAGAGGAAGCTGTGACTCAGTTGCAAGAGCTGGGCAAGGAGTTTTATGAGACCTCAAACACTTCCCTTGTCCTCTGAACTGTGCTGAAAAAGTCAGGATTTCAAAGTGGAGGGGAGGAAAAATAAAAGAAGAAGAAGTTGGAAGCTGCTGGAAAAGGTTTTTTGTTTTGAGCAACAAAAGGTTTCTTTGGAAAGGTTTGGTGTGGGACTCAGCCTCCCGAAAAGGTAATTCCTAATAATTCAGATTTTAGAAGAAATTAGCTGGAGCTGGTTGGATTCCAACCCCTTCACCATATTTGTATGTATGGAGGCAAGGCCAGCTACAGGTTTTCACCTAGGTACATAAGATGGTCAGGCAGTCATCCTAGAATCATAGAATCAGGAAGGTTGGAAAAGACCTCAAAGATCACAGAATCACAGAATCAAACATGTTGGAAAAGACCTGAGAGGTCATCAAATCCAACGTATTACCTAATACCTCCTGACAGCTAAACCATGGCTCCAAGTGCCACATCCAATCCCTTCTTGAACACCTCCAGGGATGGTGACTCCACCACCTCCCTGGGCAGCACATTCCAATGGCTAACAACTCTCTCTGTGAAGAACTTCCTCCTCACCTCCAGCGTAAACTTCCCCTGGCACAGCTTGAGACTGTGTCCTCTTGTTATGGTGGTGATTGACTGGGAGAAGAGACCAACCCCCTCCTGGCTACAACCTCCCTATTGAAGAAGATCCACCTCAAGGAAAGCAGCACCTCAAGGAAAACAGAACCTCAATACTTTTCCATTAGCCTATTCTGCTCCTTTTATTTTTTATCGTAGAATCATAGAATTGTCAGGGCTGTAAGGGACCTCAAGGATCATCCAATTCCTGCCCCCCTGCCATGGGCAGGAACACCTCAAATTACACCAGGTTGCTCACAGCCACATACAGCCTAGGCTGCAAAAACCTCCAGGCATGAGGCTTCCACCACCTCCTTGGGCAACCTGTGCCAGTCTCTCACCACCCTCATGGGGGAGAATTTCTTCCTAACATCCAATCTGAATCTACCCATTTCTAGTTTTGCTCCATTCCCCCCAGTCCTATCATTCCCTGACACCCCCAGCTTTCCTGTAGCTCCCTTCAGATAGTGGAAGGCCATCATTAGGTCTCCTTGGAGCCTTCTCTTCTCCAGACTGAACAACCCCAACACCCTCAGTCTGTCCTCATAGGAGAGGTGCTCCAGGCCTCTAATCATCCATAGGAAAGGTGTGCAAGCCCCTCTAATCAGTCTTCATTGCCTAGAGGAGCATGTCACACAAGTGAGATGAGATGTTTTGCCCCCTGGAATGATGGCTTGAAGGCAGAGCTAGGAACACCACCCATCATCCTTTCAGCTTTCTGCTGGACCATGCTGCCCAAGCCATACAGGCACTCATTTGTCCCACCAGTCTCTCACTCATGCCCCTGGTTCGTGTCTCTGTGGGCAGTTCCCCTGGCCAGACCTGATGGACACAAGATGAGGCACAACTGGAGCTGAGTGCTCCTGCCAGAGAAAATCTTTGCCAGAGCATGGAGAGAGAATGGCTATTTATGGGTTCTCTGGTGATGAAGGGCTGAAAGCCCTGGGACTGTGCAGCCTGGAGAAGAGCAGCCTGAGAGAGGATCTCCTTAATGCTGTTAAATACCTAAATGGTGGGGAGCAAGAGGATGGGGGCAGACTCCCGTTGTGGGAAACAAACTGGCTCCCAGGAGGTTCCATCTTGTGACCGTTTGAGGCTGTCCCTTTAAGGAAGGGGACATTGTGGTGGAATGTTTGTAAACGAAAGACGGATCTAAACTAATTTAATTGGTAGATTGGGGGGAAGCACCTTTTGAACTGGGAGTACAGCAGTTTTCTGGTCAGTCTTTTTTCTCCCCCTTCAGTGGCTTGCAGCTCGCAGCTTTCTGGGCTTTTGGCCAGGCTTGACCTTGAAGCAGATAAAAGCGTGAGGCTTTTTCTAACATTCTAACACATAGCTGCTTTTTAATTAACAGTTTCTCTTTTCCTCTCCTTCTAACCCTCTCTGGGGAAAGGGGGAGAGAAGGGGGAGCAGGGGTGGGGAACCCCCCTCAGCAGAGGAGGGAACCCTCATTTCTATGTGACTTTGTTGTATATTTCTGTACATATTGTAAATACTGTAAATTCTGTACATAAACCTGCATTTCCTAAACTGCTTTGTAAATATACAGCACCCACTCCTTTGCTAATCCGGCTGTGCATTTTTTTTTCCCTTTCAATTTTCTTCCCTCAACTCACAGGGGGGGGAAGGGGCTCTACCTTTCTTCAACCCTACGACACATCTGAACGTGAAGGAAAACTTAGCCATGAGGCTTTTTGCTGGATCTGGCTGCCCTGAGAGATTGTGGAATCCCCTTCTCTGGAGAGGTTCCAAACCCACCTAGAGATGAACCAGGTGACCCTGCTTTAGCAGGGCAGTCAGATCAGATGGTTTCCAGAGGTTCCTTTCAACCTGCAGCATGCTGGGCTTCTGAAATTCTATGATCTGGGCCACCTCAGGAAACTGAGCTCCCTGTCTGCATCATGAATCCTGATTTTACAGGCATCCCTGCAGGATGGTTTGCTCACCTTGCTACCATCTAGGAGGCAGTGATGCCAGCAGCATCACGCTGCACTCATTTGTCCCACCAGGCTCTCACTCATGCCCCTGGTTCATGCCTCTGTGGGGAGTTCACCTGGCCAAGCCTGGTGTACCGGGAAAGATCATGGAGCAGATCCTTCTGGAGGCACTACTGGCTCAGAAGAATAGTGAAGAGGTGATTGGGAACAGTCAGCATGGCTTCACCAAGGGCAAATCCTGCCTGACCAACCTGGTGGCTTTCTATGAGCAGGTGACAAAATTAATAGATGAGGGGCGAGCAACTGATGTCATTTACCTGGACCTGAGCAAAACCTTCGACACTGTCCCGCACCACATCCTGGTCTCCAAATTGGTGACACATGGGTTTGATGGGTGGACCACTAGATGGATAAGGAACTGGCTTGATGGCCACACCCAAAGAGTGGCTGTCAATGGGTCCATGTCCCAGTGGAGGCCAGTGACAAGCGGAGTCCCTCAGGGGTCAGTCCTGGGACCTGTCTTGTTCAACATCTTTGTGGGGGACATGGACAGTGGCATTGAGTGCACTCTCAGCAAGTTTGCAAACAGCTAACCCATGGCACCAAGTACCCCATCAAGTCTCCTCCTGAACACCTCCAATGACGGCGACTCCACCACCTCCCTGGGCAGCCCATTACAATGGGCAATCACTCTTTCTGTATAGAACTTCTTCCTAACATCCAACCTGAACCTCCCCTGGTGCAGCCTGAGACAGTGTCCTCTTGTTCTGGTACTGGCTGCCTGGGAGAAGAGACCATCATCTGCCTGTCTACAACCTCCCTTCAGGTAGTTGTAGAGAGTGATAAGGTCACCCCTGAGTCTCCTCTTCTCCAGGCTGAGCAATCCCAGCTCCCTCAGTCTTTCACAGTATCACAGTATCACAGTATCACTTAGGTTGGAAAGGACCTCGAGGATCATCGAGTCCAACCTATCAACACAGACCCCATGACTAGACCATGGCACCAACTGCCACGTCCAATCTCCCCTTGAACGCCTCCAGGGTTGATGACTCAACCACCTCCCTGGGCAACCCATTCCAATGACGAATGACTCGCTCGGTGAAGAACTTCCTCCTCACCTCGAGTCTAAACCTCCCCTGGCGCAGCTTGAGACTGTGTCCCCTTGTTCTGGTGCTGGTTGCCTGGGAGAAGAGGCCAACCCCTTCCTGGCTACAACCACCTTTCAGGTAGTTGTAGAGGGCAATGAGGTCACCCCTGAGCCTCCTCTTCTCCAGGCTAAACAATCCCAGCTCCCTCAGCCTCTCCTCATAGGGCTTGTGTTCAAGGCCTCTCACCAGCCTTGTTGCCCTTCTCTGGACACGTTCAAGTGTTTCAATGTCCTTCTTAAACTGAGGGGCCCAGAACTGGACACAGTACTCAAGGTGCGGCCTAACCAAAGCAGAGTACAGGGGCACTATGACCTCCCTGCTCCTGCTGGCCACACTATTCCTAATGCAGGCCAGGATGCTATTGGCCCTCCTGGCCACCTGGGCACACTGTTGGCTCATATTCAGGCGGCTGTCAATCAGCACACCCAGGTCCCTCTCTGTTTGGGAGCTCTCCAGCCACTCCGACCCCAGCCTATGGCTCTGCATGGGATTGCCGTAGCCAAAGTGCAGCACTCGGCACTTGGACTTGTTGAATGCCATCCCATTGGACTCTGCCCATCTGTCCAGACGGTCGAGGTCCCTCTGCAGAGCCTTTGTACCCTCTGACTAACATCTGCCCCTAACTTGGTGCCATCTGCAAACTTGCTGATGACTGACTCTACCCCTTCATCCAGATCATGGATGAATATGTTGAAGAGGACAGGGCCCAGCACTGATCCCTGGGGGACACCACTGGTGACTGGCCTCCAGCTGGATGTGGCACCGTTCACTACCACTCTCTGGGCCTGGCCCTCCAGCCAGTTCCTAACCCAGCACAGAGTGTAATGGTCCAATCCACAGGCTGACAGCTTAGCCAGCAGTTTGCTGTGGGGGACGGTGTCAAAGGCCTTGCTGAAGTCCAGGTAGACCACATCCACAGGCCTCCCCACATCCACCAGACGGGTCACCTGATCATAGAAAGAGATCAGGTTGGAGAGGCAGGATCTGCCCCTCCTAAATCCAGTTTGGCTGGACCTGAGCCCTTGGCCATCCTTCAGATGCGCAGTTATTGCCACCAGGATAATCTGCTCCATCACTTTCCCTGGCACTGAGGTCAGGCTGACTGGCCTGTAATTTCCAGGTTCCTCCATCCGACCCTTCTTGTGGATGGGGACCACGTTGGCCAGTTTCCAGTCATCTGGGACCTCACCGGTGAGCCAGGAATGGAGGAAAATGATGGAGAGTGGCCTAGCTAGCACATCTGCCAGCTCTCTCAGCACCCTAGGATGGATCCCATCCGGTCCCATGGACTTGTGAATATCCAAGTGGCTCAGCAGGTCCCGAACTAATTCCTCATGGATTTCCGGGGCATTACACTGCTCCCCGACCCCATCGTCCAGCTCCGGAGGCCACTCGTCCTGAACTCCTCCTGCCTTGCTGTTAAAAATTGAGGCAAAGAAGGTGTTCAGGACCTCAAGCCTTCTCCTCGTCTTCAGTCACCATGTTCCCCTCCAGATCCACTAGGGAGTGCAGGTTCTTCCTGCCCTTCTTCTTATTGTTAATATATTTGTAAAAATGCTTTTTATTATCTTTGACTGTGGTGGCCAGCTTCAGTTGCAGCTGGGCCTTTGCCTCCCTAATTTTACTCCTACATAATCTAACAGCTTCCTTGAACATACCTTGAAAAGCCTTCCCCTCCTTCCAAAGGTGATACAGCCTCTTCTTCCCCCTTAAATCCTCCAGGAGCTGCTTGCTCATCCAGGCCGGTAGCCTTCCCTGCCGGCTTGCCTTTCGGCACGTGGGAACAGCCAGTTCCTGTGCCTTCAAGAGCTCCTGTTTGAAGTAGGTCCAACCCTCCTGAACCCCTTGGTTCATGAGGGCTGGCACCCAGGGGACTTTGCAGACAAGTTTCTTAAATAGGCTGAAGTTCGCCCTTCGGAAGTCCAAGGTGAAGGTTCTGATGGTGCTCCTCCCTATCTCCCTGCATAGTGAAAACTTCACTATCTCGTGGTCACTGCACCCTAGGCAGCCTCCCACGATCACGTCTCCCACCAGCCCTTCCCTATTGCAGAACAGCAGGTCAAGCAGAGCCTGTCCCCTGGTAGGCTCGCTTAACAGCTGTGTCAGGTAGCAGTCCTCCATTCGCTCCAGGAATCTTCTGGACTGCCTCCTCCCTGCTGAATTAAGTTCCCAGCAGATATCTGGCAGGTTGAAGTCGCCTCATAGGGCTTGTGTTCCAAACCCCTCACCAACTTTGTTGCTCTTCTCTGGACTCGTTCCAGCAAGTCAACATCCTTCCTAAACTGAGGGGCTCAGAACTGGACACAGTACTCGAGGTGTGGCCTAACCAGTGCAGTGTACTGGGGCAGAATGACCTCCCTGCTCCTGCTGGCCACACTGTTCCTGATGCAGGCCAGGATGCCATTGGCCCTCTTGGCTGCCTGGGCACACTGCAGGCTCATGTTCAGCCTACCATCGACCAGTACCCCCAGGTCCCTCTCTGCCTGGCTGCTCTCCAGCCACTCTGACCCCAGCCTGTAGCACTGCATGGGGTTGTTGTGGCCAATGTGCAGAACCCAGCACTTGGATGTGTTAAATCTCATGCCTTTGCATTCTGCCCATCTGTCCAGCCTGTTGAGGTCCCTCTGCAAAGCCTCTCTACCCTCCAGCAGATCAACTCCTGTCCCCAGCTTGGTATCATCAGCAAATTTACTGATGATAGACTCAATGCCCTCATCCAGATCATCAATAAAGATGTGAAGAAGCTCAACATGAGCTCTCAATGTGCATTTGCAGCCCACAAAGCCAATCAGATCCTGG
>NW_027142361.1:26945350-27013065 GCF_026170545.1 Melanerpes formicivorus | reverse complement strand
TCATCATTCTGGGGCCCATCTTTTCCTTCCTCCTGATGTGCTCCTTGCCTTCAAATTTAGACATAGAATCACAGAATCAACCAGGCTGGAAAAGACCTCAGAGATCATCAAGTCCAAACTATTACCTAATACTTAACACCTTGTGACCATTTGAGGCTGTGCCTTTCAGAAAGGGGACAGTGCTGGAACACTGGCTGAATGTTTTGGAATAATAACAAAAACAATCAGATATTCTAAACAAATCTCATTGGTAGATTGGTAGAATGCAACTTAAGTTTTGAGTTTCAGTTGGAATTTTTCTCAGTTTCTCTCTGTCCTGCTTTTCCAGCCTGTCTGCTTCTGAGCAGCTGGAGTTCTGACCTTGGATAAAGATAAGCACTAATCCTGCATGAGGCCTACTAACTTCCTTAATAACTGCCTTTTTCTCTCTTTCTAACCCTTTTTGGGAAAAAAGGGAGGTAGGGGGAGAGAAGGGGGTACAGGGGGGGGAACCCTCCTCTGTCCGGAGGAGGGAATTTTGTTCCTGTATTTTCCTTTTCTGTATATTTCTGTACATATATTGTAAATACTGTAAATATTGTGTACATATCTTGCATTTTCCCATTGCTTGTAAAATATAGCATTCCTTCCACTTCTCGGCTGAGTAAGCTGTGGGTTTTTTTTTCCTCTTTGGGGGGGGAGAGAAAGCTAGGCCTTCTCTCTCAACCCACTACACACCTCATGACTAACTAAACCATGGCTCCAAGTGTTCAAGGCTTTCTTGAACACCTCCAGGGATGGTGACTCCACCACCTCCCTGAGCAGCACATTCTAATGGACAATCTGTCTTTTCTGGGAAGAACTTTCTCCTCACCTCCAGCCTAAACCTCTCCTGGCACAGCTTGAGACTGTGTCCTCTTCTTCTGGTGCTGGTTGCCTGGGAGAAGAGAACAACCCCCACCTGGCTACAACCTCCCTTCAGGGAGTTGTAGACAGCAATGAGGTCTCCCCTGAGCCTCCTCTTCTCCTGGCTAAGCAACCCTAGCTCCCTCAGCCTCTCCTCACAGAGCTGTGCTCCAGACCTCTCCCCAACCTCATTGCCCTTCATGATTGGCTTTGAGCAAGAACATGGACAAACCATCCTGATTTGCCTTGGGAAGCAGCTTCATATTCTCTGATGTCCTTCACAAGCCAGGCAGCTGCTTGTGATCCAGGCTGATGACTCTTTGCTGAGGTTTTCCAGTGGCTGACATTCACATCAGGTTTTGAAGCCAGCAGCTGCAAGTTGAGCTTGTAGCAGTTACAAAGATGGTCTTTAAGGTCCCTTCTAACCCAAACCATTCTATGATTCTTTACAGTAAGGGTGGTGAGGACACTGGAAGGGGTTGCCCAGAGAGTTCTTGGATGGCCCCTCCCTTCAGCCTCCCCTTCTCCAGGCTAAACAACCCCAGGTCTCTTGGGATGATGGAGCCCTGGAGCAGGCTGCCCAGAGAGGTTGTGGAGTCTCCTTCTCTGGAGACTTTCAAGCCCCATCTGGATGTGTTCCTGTGTGACCTGCCCTAGGTGATCCTGCTTTGGCAGGGGATTTGGACTCACTGTTCTTCAGAGGTCCCTTCCAACTCCTACCAGTCTGTAATTGTATGATTGGCATGTCCTTCTCTTTGTTCAACATGCTTGGCCTCTGGCACATCATTTATATTGTCCCACAGCTGCTGGCTGTGCTTCTGTCTGGGGTTGGTGATCAAAACGTGGCACAGCTGCTTGGGAATAAGACCTGAAGGTGTTCAAGCCCAGGCTGGATGAGGCCTTGAGCAATTTTATCTAGTGGAAGGTTGTCCTTGCCTATGGCAGTGGGGTTGGAACTAGATTATCTTTAAGGTCCCTTCCAGCCCAAACCATTCTGTGATTCTATGAAATACAGATCTTCAGCACAGCTAAGCCGGAGAAAAGGTCAGATCTGCCTCAGGAGGGTGGCATCTTCATTTTCAAGCCATGTTGCATGACACATGGCAGGGCTGGAAGCCTCGCATCCCTCTCACTTGTATTTTTACTGATTTTTAGTCCAGGCTTGTGTTATTCTACCTGGCTGGTGGGAAGATGGAGAGGGAGTCCCAGGAGGAACAACAGAGAGCAGGCATGATCTGGAAAGCATAACGCAAAAGGAAAGATCCCATCCATCACTGCTGTTTCCTCAGCAGGCAGAAAAAGGGACACAATAAACACATGAGAAATTAATATCCTGGTGGGTTCAGGAGCTTCACTTCTGTTGGAGGGAATGACCTCCTGCACCAGTACAGGTGAGGAGTTGTCCTATTTGAAAATAGCTCTGTGGGAGAAGGACCTGGGAGTGTTGCTGGGACACGTTCACCATGAGCCAAGAAGTCCACTGGTCTCCTGGGATGCATGAAGAAGAGTGTGGCCAGCAGATCAAGGGATGTGTTCCTCTGTCTCTACTCTGCCCCAATAGAGGCCATGTCTAGAATACTGGATCTAGGTCTAGGCTTGCCAGTTCAAGAGAGGCAAGGAGCTACTGGCATGAGGGGTTTGGAGCACAACCCCTGTGAGGAGAGGCTGAGGGAGCTGGGATTGCTTAGCCTGGAGGAGGCTCAGGGGAGCCCTTCTTGCTCTCTACACTCCCTGAAGGGAGGTTGTAGCCAGGTGGGGGCTGGTCTCTTCTCCTGGGTGGCCAGCACCAGAACAAGAGGACACAGTCTCAAGCTGCACCAGGGGAAGTTTAGACTGAATGTTAGGAAGAAATTCTTCATAGAGAAATGGCCATTGGAATGTGCTGCCCAGGGAGGTGGTGGAGTCACCATCACTGGAGGTGTTTAGGAGGAGATTGGATGGGGTGATTGATGCCATGGTTTAGTTATTAGATGGTGTTGGATGATGGGTTGGACTCAGTCTCAAAGGTCTCTCCCAACCTGGTTTATTCTATTCTATTCTACTGGAGAGAGGTTACAAAGCTGCTGAGGGGCCTGGAGCATCTCTCTGATGATGAAAGGCTGAGAGATCTGGGGCTGTGTAGTCTGCAGAAGAGCAGCCTGAGAGGGGCCAAGCTGTCAGCCCATGGCTAGGACAGGAGCACACTGTGATGGGTTAGGAACTGGCTGGATGGCCGAGCCCAGAGAGTGGTGGTGAATGGTGCCACATCCAGCTGGCGGCCAGTCACTAGTGGTGTGCCCCAAGGATCAGTGCTGGGCCCTGTGCTCTTTAACATCTTTATTGATGATCTGGATGAGGGCATTGAGTCCATCATCAGTAAATTTGCTGACGACACCAAGCTGGGGGCAAGAGTTGATCTGCTGGAGGGTAGAGAGGCTCTGCAGAGGGACCTCGACAGGCTGGACAGATGAGCAGAATCCAACGGCAATGAGATTTAACACATCCAAGCGCTGGGTTCTGCACATTGGCCACAACAACCCCATGCAGTGCTACAGGCTGGGGTCAGAGTGGCTGAAAGAGCAGCCAGGCAGAGAGGGACCTGGGGGTACTGGTACGATGGTAGGCTGAACATGAGCCTGCAGTGGTGCCCAGGCAGCCAAGAGGGCCAATGGCATCCTGGCCTGCATCAAGAACAGTGTGGCCAGCAGGAGCAGGGAGGTCATTCTGCCCCAGTACACTGCACTGGTTAGGCCACACCTCGAGTACTGTGTCCCAGTTCTGGGCCCCTCAGTTTAGGAAGGATGTTGACTTGCTGGAACGAGTCCAGAGAAGAGCAACAAAGTTGGTGAGGGGTTTGGAACACAAGCCCTATGAGGAAAGACTGAGGGAGCTGGGGTTGCTCAGCCATGGAGAAGAGGAGACTCAGGGGTGACCTTATCACTCCCTACAACTACCTGAAGGGAGGTTGTAGACAGGCGGATGATGGTCTCTTCTCCAGGCAGCCAGTACCAGAACAAGAGGACACAGTCTCAGGCTGTGCCAGGGGGAGGTTCAGGTTGGATGTTAGGAAGAAGTTCTATACAGAAAGAGTGATTGCGCTATGGAATGGGCTGCCCAGGGAGGTGGTGGAGTCGGCCGTCATTGGAGGTGTTCAGGAGGAGACTTGATGGGGTACTTGGTGCCATGGGTTAGCTGTTTGGGTGGGTTGGATTGGTTGATGGGTTGGACACGATGATCTTGAAGGTCTCTTCCAACCTGGTTTGGTTTATTCTAATAAAGTTTATTCTAATTATTCTAATTCTAATTACTCCTCAGGGATCTCATCAGTGCTGATCAATAGCTAAAGCTCAGGGGCCAATAGGATGGGGCCAGACCCTTTTCAGTGGTGCCCAGCAACAAGACAAGGGGCAGTGGGCATGAGCTAGAACCCAGGAGGTTTCATCTGAATATGAGGAAAAACTCCTTTGCTCTGAAGGTGCTGGAGCTCTGGAGCAGGCTGCCCAGAGAGATTCTGGAGTCTCCTCCTCTGGAGAGATTCCAGACTCACCTGGATGGCTTCTGGGCAACCTGCTCTGGGTGATCCTGCTTTAGCAGGAGGTTTGGACCAGATAATCTCCAGAGGTCAATTCCAACCTTCACCATGCTGCAATTGTGGGATTCTGCTGTTGCTCCTATAGGGATGGCAACCCACATCTTAAAAGCAGCTCCCAGCACTGAGGCAGGGACATTTTTATCCAGAGCTAAACCAACATAGTTCTGGGGGCTGCTCCCTGCTGAACATCCTCCCTCCCACCCCAGCTGCCTGCCCCTGAGGGCCTGTGCAGCAGCCTGGCCCCCACCAGGCACTTGAGGGCTCATCAGGGTTTCATCTGAGCTTTATAAGCTTCAGCCAAGTTTTATTTCCCTTTGAATGGAGGAGACAGAATAAAATGTGATAAACAGAGTACAGGAAACTCTTGTGATGGGAGGAGAAGTGCTGGGAAGAATCAGACTTCAGGGTAATGAAACAACTTGGGGGTGTTGGCTGCAGTCCCAAACCAAAACCAGCCCCTCTTGCCCAGCCCCAGGAGCCTGCCAAGGCTTTCCAGAACAGTTGCCCTCCAGATAGCTCCCACCTGCAGGAAGCATTTGGGGATGGTCCTTGGGGGTGGGAGTCTGGGGGAAGCCTACTTGCCTATGGCAATATCCTAGTCTGGGATCACAGAATCACTGAACAGTTCAGGTTGGAAGGGACCTTAAGAGGTCATCTAGTTCAACCGCCAGCCTGCAGTGAGCAGGGACAGCTGCAACTACAGTAGGTTGCTCAGACCCCCAAACAACCTGACCTGGAATGTCTCCAGCAATGGGACACCTACCACCACTCTGGGCAACCTTGGCCAGTGTCTCACCCCCCTCACTGGCAAAAATGTCTTCCTTCTATCCAGTCTGAATATCCCTCTCTTTTAGTTTAAAACCATCACCCCCTTGTCCTGTCTCAACATCTG
Source organism: Melanerpes formicivorus (assembly GCF_026170545.1). Lineage (NCBI taxonomy): Eukaryota > Metazoa > Chordata > Aves > Piciformes > Picidae > Melanerpes > Melanerpes formicivorus. The sequence goes on along the minus strand of NW_027142361.1, from coordinate 27,007,717 downwards.
AACCCCTGAGGGCAAGAGGGATGGGGACAGCCAGGCAGTATCTCCACCACCATGCTCTTGCCTGGTGAAGTGTGCAAGAGCAAGAAGGGGTTGGGTGGGGGGGGGATGAAGCCTCTATCCCTCTTTCCAGCTCTTTCTTGGGTTAAAAGGTTGTGGGGGTTTTATGTTTTCAGCCATCCTCAGCAAATCTCTTGTCCCATCTCTCCTTCACAGAACTGGAGAAACCTTGAGGCTGGGAAAGACCTTTTGAAATCATTAAGTCCAAGAGTTACCCCAGCACTGCCAGGTCAGGACACTAAACCATGTCCCTCAGCACCACACCTACAGGGTTTTTCAACACCCTTCCCCAGGGGAGATGACTCCACCACAGGCCCTGGAGCAGCCTGTTCTAGGGACTGGGCAGCCTGTTCTAGGGCTTGGCAACCTGTTTGGGGAAGAAATTTTTCCTAAACCTGCTCTAGGAAGACTTGAGGCTGTTTCCTCTTAACCTTTCACTTGTTCTTTGGGAGGGGAGACCAACCTCCATCTCACACCAACCTCTTCTCAGGTAGTTGCAGGGAATGAGAAGATCTCCCTGAGCTTCCCTTCCCCCAGGCTCTACAACCCCAGTTCCCTCAGCTGCTCCTCACAAGACCCTTCATTATCCTTTGCTGGACATGCTCAAGCACCTCTCTGAAGCTGCATGAAACTTCAGCAGCCATGGGCAGGAGCTGCACAGGTAGATGGCAGCGTGTGCACCACTGCACCCTGGTCCTTCCAAGTCCAGATCCTCAGTCTTCCTTCCCAGGCCTACATGAAGTCATGTCAGCTGATTTGTAGCTTCTCTGGTGCCTAAGCTTGGGCTGAACTCCCTCTGTGTGGATGGACTAACCCCTCCTCATCTCCTCACAGGACCTCAAGCACAACATACATCTCAGATGTCAGTTCCTCTTGTCTAATTCACTGACATGAGAGGTCCAGGAGTACTCTGGGGCAGGAGGAGGGGAATTGCAGACAGGCAGCAGGATTGCCTTGATTCCCTTGGAGTCCTGGCAAACATTAATGGAACAAAACTGGAAATGGGGAGATTCAGATTGGATGTTAGGAAAGAAGTTCTTCTCCATGAGGGTGGTGAGAGACTGCACAGGTTGCCCAGGGAGGTGGTGTGGAAGCCTCCTGCTTGGAGGTTTTTGCAGCCAGGCTAGGATGTGGCTGTGAGCAACCTGCTGTAGTGTGAGGTGTCCCTGTCCATGGCAGGGTTGTTGGAAGTGGATGATCCTTGAGGTCTCTTCCAACCCTGACAATTCTGTGATTCTATGACTGAGAGAGGTGATTCTGCCACTTTGATCTGCTCTAGTGAGACCTCACTTGGAGTACTGTATCCAGCTACGATGTGTCCTGAATGGACAAAAAAGCCTCAAAATTTACTCTGAATCAGACAATGAGGCAGAAGTTAGTAGATCTGGTTCTTTAGGCTTGTCCTGAACATGTTTCAGAGCCAAAATGAGGCCAGGTGGGCGTGCTTTTGGCCACGTTTGGAAAGAAGGCTTTCTATAGGTTGCAATACCAGGGTTTTAGCCCTAGATCTGTGTTGCTACTGGCCATTATTGCCTCGGGAAATCTGTAAGTATCAGCCCAAAGAGCCAGAGCATCGTCTTGCAATTGTCCACACTCTGGAAGGAACCACAAGCTTCGCTTGGAAGCTGAACTGTGTTTTCAGTTTACCCCAGACAAGACAGCAAGGACCCCTCGCTATTTTCAGCGTTGTAAAGCCCAGAGGACAGACACACATCTTGCCAGGCCGAAAGGCGAAACACCAGAGGAGCTGAGTCCCCGGGACAGTTTTGTTTGACTGGAGAAAGGGAGCGAGCGCTGCTACAAAAGGATTACAGCTGAGAAACCTCCTCTCTACAAAGCTTTCAGCTACAAACCTTTTGGGAACAAATCCTGCCTCAGTAATAAGCTGCAGACACCAACAGAAAGTGAAACAGTGCTCCTGCAGCTTCCATGTGGTCGACGCCATTTTGGTTTGTCTAGGTCTTAATGTGTGCCACGAGGTATCAGAATCAGTGAGTAATTACAATATCTGATTTTATAAGCATCTATTAAAGGTCTGTTGCCTTAGGGAATTCTAGAGTTTCCCCCCCCCTCCCCCCCCCCCCCCTCGTTGGGGGCAATCGCCGGCTTCATTGCCGAGGTTGCTTTTCTTTACAGTTTAAAAGTGCTGTTTGTTGTTTCTAGATTTTTGTACATATTTGTAGTGGTTTGAGCCTTAACTGAGAGTTAAAAGCTCAAATGGGGGAAAAGGCTGAGAATCTCTTCCCCCACTTCCCCCCCACCTCCTCCCTCCAAACAGGGAGAGGAGGGAAAAAAAAAAAGGTAAGGAACAAGAATGGATGGGAGGGGAATAGAAAAAGAATAATACAAAACCAGTCTTTCTCTGAGGAGGGCGCAGAGGCAGCAGGGAGAAGGATCAGGTCCGGCCACGTGGCTGAGGATCAGGAGAGCAGCTGCAGTAGCTCTCATCCAGCAGAGGCAGGAGCCAAAAAGGAGCTCCAACAGCTATGAGGTCCTGCTTTTTATATCCTTGCTGGGCAGGGAGGGGGGAGTGGAACAGACTCAGGCTTTCCCAGGGGGGAGACGCCCTTCAGGGAGTGTAAAGTACCCGCAAGCCCTCCACCCTGCTTTCCTTCTTTGTTTTCAGAAAAAGGTGTTAACCCACCACAATATTGTTTAAATTGTTACTTGTTCCTGCTGGTGAGGTATCTGTTCCACAACCGAACCCCTCGAATCTGTAAATAGGGTTTTGATTAGTGCTTTTTGCGGGATTTTTGTGATTAATAAAATTATTAATTTTTTTTTTTATTAATTGCTCCACTTATTGAACATTAATATATCCTTTTATAGACCACAACATGATGGGGACCCCCAACCCCGAGAGTAGCACAGATGTGGGTCCACAGGAGAGCCACAGAGATGATCAGAGGGCTGGAGAACCTCTCCTATGAAGACAGGCTGAAAGAACTGGGACCGTTCAGCCTGGAGAAGAGAAGGCTCTGGGGGAGACCTTAAAGCTACATTTCAATATCTGAAAGGCACCTACAGGAAGGCTGGGGAAGGACTGTTTAGAAGGGCTTGGAGTAATAGGATGAGGGGCAATGGTTTGAAAGTGGAGCAGGGGAGATTTAGGCTGGCCATCAGGGAGGAAGCTCTGTACAATGAGAGTGGTGAAATACTGGAACAGGCTGCCCAGGGATGTGGTTGAGTCCCTGTCCCTGGAGACATTCAGGATCAGCCTTGATGTGCCCCTGGGCAGCCTGCTGGAGTTGGAGGTTTCCTTGCTGTCTGCAGGGGGGTTGGACAAGATGACCTTTGAGGCTCCCTTCCAAACTGATGCAATGTGTGAATACCATGCAGTGATGAACTCAGGGTTTCTCCATCCTTCCAAGCCTATGTGTGCTCCAAATCCTGTTTCTCGGCGCCGAAGTGAAAAAGATGTGTCCTGCCTTTGGCCAAAGAGAGAATGGAAATTAAAAAAGGGGGGGGGGGGAAGACAGAGAGTCAGTGATGTGCTAGAACTTTTACTTTTTATTAAAAACTTCAGTGTGGATGATGAGGAGCCCACCTGTTTTTGATTTGTGCAATAAAAATGTCACATAATCCCCCCAAACAATTCCTTTTGCCGGGGTTTCAATATCGGAACCATAAAAATTAACTTTAAAGGGCCCTTGTAAAAGAAGGAATATTACAATCAACTTAGTGCAAAACTCCAAGATCATATTTTCTTTTATTTGAAAGAAAAAGGGGCATGCATGGAGGATTTGGTTCTTTCTTTCTTTCTTTCTTTCTTTCTTTCTTTCTTTCTTTCTTTCTTTCTTTCTTTCTTTCTTTCTTTCTTTCTTTCTTTCTTTCTTTCTTTCTTTCTTTCTTTCTCTTTCTCTTTCTTTCTTTCTTTCTTTCTTTCTTTCTTTCTTTCTTTCTTTCTTTCTTTCTTTCTTTCTTTCTTTCTTTCTTTCTTTCTTCTTTCTTTCTTTCTTTCTTTCTCTTTCTTTCTTTCTTTCTTTCTTTCTTCTTTCTTTCTTTCTTTTCTTTCTTTCTTTCTCTTTCTTTCTCTTTCTTTCTTCTTTTCTTTCTTTCTTTCTTTCTTTCTTTCTTTCTTTCTTTCTTTCTTTCTTTCTTTCTTTCTTTCTTTCTTTCTTTCTTTCTTTCTTTCTTTCTTTCTTTCTTTCTTTCTTTTCTTTCTTTCTTTCTTTCTTTCCTTTCTTTCTTTTTTCTCTTCTTCCCTTCTCTCTTTCCTTCTTCCCTCTCTCTATCTTTCCTTCTTTCCTTTTCTCTTTTCTTTCCTCCTTCTTCTTTCTTTCCTTCCTCTTCTTTCTTTCCTTCTTTCCTTATTCCTTTCCTTCTTTCCTTATCTCTTTTCTCTCTTTTTTCTCTGTCTTTCTCTCTTTCTTACTCTCTCTCTTTTTCTTTCTCTCTTTCCTTCTTTCCTTCTCTCTTTCCTTCTCCCTTTCTTTCTCTTTCTTGCCTGCCTTCTTTTCTTTTCCTGCCTTCTTTCTTTCCTTCTTCCTTTCCTTCCTGAATTCCTTTCCTTAAAAATTCCTTCAAAATTTCTTCTTTCTTCCTTTCCTTCCTTCCTTCCGAATTCCTTCCTTCTGAATTCTTTCCCTTCTTGTCTTTCCTTCCCTTCCTGTCTTTCCTTCCTTTCCTTTCTTTCTGTCTTTTCTATCTTTCCTGTCTCTTACTGTCTTTCTTTCTGTCTTTCCAGCAATTTCAGATAGTTTGTTTACTTATGAAAAGGGGAAAAAGAGGAGGTGGAGGAGGAGGCCCAAGAAGCCAAGCAGATATTAAGCAGTCAGTGCCCTGCCTGCTTTGCATTGCAGCATCCATTTTCCCTCCCCAAAATGCATTCATAGGTTCACAGAATGGTTTGAGTTGAAAGGGACCTTTAAGATCATCTAGTTTCAAGCCCCCTGTCATGGGCTGAGACACCTTCCACTAGATCCAGGTTGCTCAAGGCCTGAGCCTACCTGGCCTTGAACACCTTCAGGGAAAGGGCATCCACAACCTCCCTGGGCAACCTGTTCCAGTGTTTTCACCACAGTCTCAGCGTTCCTGTGACACTGTGGTGTCTAACAAATCCGGGATGAATTGGAATTTTAAGATGCTTGGGGTCAGTAAATGGGGGCTTAAAATTGCTGGGGGAGAGTGTCAGAGAGACGGATGCTGGGGGGGGGGGGGGTGGTGTCACACTGGCTCATCTCCCTCACCCAAGAAGGGCAAGCTAGAAAGCTTAGCTGCTTGAAATTCCTTCTGAAACTTGAATCAACCCAAAGCTCATCCTAGCTCCCCATAAAAGCACAGAGGTGTTGCTCCTTAAAGAGACAATAGAGCAAATAAATTCACAACCCTGAGAGAAAACAGCCTTCCCCTGGCCTGAACTTTTCCTCCCCCAGAAAAGGCCCAGAAATGCCCTAATGGCGCTCAGGGGAGAGGGGAGAGGATGCTTCAACCCACAGCCCACCTGGGATGGATGGGGCCAGGCTGTGCCAGGGGCACAGAGGAGATGGGAGCTGAGTCCCCATGGCAAAGCAAGGTGGTTGTAGCATCCTCCCCTGCCTGGAGCTGCAGGGAGTCCTTTTGCCGGGTGGGCCAGTTGGATTTGCTGGGAAATCTGAATTTTAAAGCGTATGAGAAGTGGCAAAGTAAACTTTAATCTCCTTTAAAACGTGTTTCAAAGTGGGGAATTAAAGCTGGGGAGGATTAGTGTGCATTGCAAAAAACCGCTGGGAAATCCGAGGATTTAAAAATATATTAGCAAACAGAAGCAAAGCTTTGGAAAAGCTGTGCAGGAGGGACCGGAGCTGGGAGCAAGCAGTATCCGCACGGTACCTGGTGTGAGGGACCATGGGATGTATAAAGGATGCTGGGCAGAGAGGATTTGATCAGCTTTGGCACAGGAGTAACGGGAGAGGAATTAGATTATGGGCTTAACTGGGGCAGAAATTCAGGCAGAAAGAGAAAAAGGAGCCTGAGCGCAGCAGATCTGGGCTTGGAGGGTAAAATACAACCTGGCCAGTAAAGCCAGAGCAGGCTCAGGGGAGACCTTATTGCTCTCTACAGCTACCTGAAGGGAGGTTGTAGCCAGGTGGGGGTTGGTCTCTTCTCCCAGGCAACCAGCACCAGAAGAAGAGGACACAGTCTCAAGCTGTGCCAGGGGAGGTTTAGGCTGGAGGTGAGGAGGAAGTTCTTCCCAGAAAGAGTAATTTGCCACTGGAATGTGCTGACCAGGGAGATGGTGGAGTCCCCATCCCTGGAGGTGTTAAAAAAATGCTTGGATGTGGCACTTGGAGTTATGGTTTAGTTAGTCATAAGATGTTAGGTATTAGGTCATAGGTTGGACTTGATGATCTTTAGGATGAATGTTAAGAAGAAGTTCTTCATAGAAAGAGTGATTGGCCATTGGAATGTGCTGCCCAGGGAGGTGGTGGAGTCACCATCCCTGGAGGTGTTTAGGAAGAGACTGGATGGGGTGCTTGGTGCCATGGTTTAGTTGGTTAGATGGTGTTGGATGATAGGTTGGACTCAATGATCTCAAAGGTCTCTTCCAACCTGGCTGATTCTGTTCTGCCCTATCTCTGAGGTCTTTTCCAGCCTGGTTGATTCTATGATTCTATGATCTTTGAGAAGGCACTGGCTTGGATTTCTGTTGGCTGAGCTTGCACCTGTGACAGAGCAGCCCAGCCCATCTCATATCTCATCTCATCTCATCTCATCTCATCTCATCTCATCTCATCTCATCTCATCTCATCTCATGGAACAGGCTGCCCAGGGAGGTTGTGGATAACCCCTCCCTGCAGGTGCCTGGGAGAAGAGACCAACCCCCACCTGGCTAAAACCTCCCTTCAGGTAGTTGTAAAGAGCAATAAGGTCTCCCCAGAGGCTCTTCTTCTCCAGGCTAAGCAATCCCAGCTCCCATTGGCCATTGAAATGTGCTGCCCAGGGAGGTGGTGGAGTCACCATCACAGGAGGTGTTTAAGAAGAAACTGGATGGGGTGCTTGGTGCCATGGTTTAGTTGATTAGATGGTGTTGGGTGATAGGTTGGACTCGATGATCTTGAAGGTCTTTTTCAACCTGTTTAATTCTATTCTATTCTATTCTATTCTATTCTATTCTATTCTATTCTATTCTATTCTATTCTATTCTATTCTATTCCTCTTTCTGGGAAGAACTTCCTCCTCACCTCAAGCCTAAACCTCCCCTGGCACAGCTTGAGACTGTGTCCTCTTCTTCTGGTGCTGGTTGCCTGGGAGATGAGACCAACCCCCACCTGGCTACAACCTCCCTTCAGGTAGTTGTAGAGAGCAATAAGGTCTCCCAAGCTTTTCCCCAAGTTTCCCCCTCCTGGAGCTGTGGGATGATGTGTGACCCCCTGCCTTCAGACAGAGAGATGTTCTCCATGCTGTGGGGGCATGCAGGAAACACTGGAAATAATTGAGGCTGGGAAGTGTGAATTTTGTCAGTGTGATTTATGCATTTGTTTATTTACTTAAACCTTCCTCATCTTCCTCCAGCCCTTTCAGATGTGTTTTTTTTGGCATCAGTGGGGATCACAGAAGCACAGAACATTGGAGGTTGGAAGGGACCTCCAGAGATCATGGGGTCCACCATCCCCACCGCCAAAGAAGGATCAGCTAAAGTAGCCTGCACAGGGCTGGAGGCTGCTGGCCCAGTGGTGAGGATAGCTGTGTGGCCCTTCTTATCCTTTCATCGAGCTAGAAAATCATGGAATCATAGACTAGTTTGGGTTGGAAGTGTGACCGTTTGAGGCTGTGCCTTTAAGAAAAGGGACATTGTGACTGAATGTTTTATAAACAAAGGACAGGTCTAAACTAATTTCATTGGTGGAGTGGCAGAGTACTGCCTTAAGTTTTGATTCCCAGAGAGACTTGGGCAGTCTTGCACTTTTTCCCCCTCTTTTCGCAGCTTACAGCTTCTGGGCTTTCGGCCAGACTGACCTTGGAACTGATAACCGTAAGGCCTGTACTAAACTTACTAATACATTTGCTCTAATTTGATGCCGAATTTTGCCCCAAAAGGCGAGAATAACTGCCTAAGAGACTCAGTTTAAGTCAGATAGACAGGAGGTATTTTTATTGGCAACGCGTTGGAGAAATCACTAAATGGATTTCTCCCCTTCCCGTAACAAAAGCATGTCTTTTATACAGTTTTGGATGTAGTATTACATCAGATCATATACATAATCATATCTTTGCATGCATATTCATATGGGGCGTGGTGTAGGCGGAGCGTGGGCGGGGACATCTCTTTTGAGGATCTTCTTGGTGGTCATTCCGGTGGCCTTCATCATGGGCAGGGGTCTCCTGATGAGTCTTCCTCCTTAAACTTTTGAACTCCTTTCCTAATTTGGTCAATTCCCGGTGTGCCTGGCTTGGTTCCACTGACTTGACAAGGCTCTTAGGGTCAGTTTGACCTTGTTGGCTCTGAATCATGCTTGCCCTAACAGTTCTTATCAGTCTTTATTCTTTATCTCCTTTTTCTGTCACAGTGTCCCATGCCTTAGCCGATTTATTGCTCTATCTGGTTTATGCTTTCTTCAAATGCTTCACATTCTATGTTTTAACCCATTATTTCTCGAAAGCTATCTGTTTTGGGGCTTCATTTCCCCCCTTTTTCTTATAACTTACAAATTCTTTAGTCAAATTCTAATCCTATAAAGGTTAGGTTATGTACTAGTTTACATTCTACCGGTAGAGTGGTTTCTTGGGGCAAGTCTAAATCTGGATACAATGGGATCACGTCTCCCGGTAACTGCACCTTATATTCGACAGCATGCCTAAGGAAGCTAAAACCCCGTTCCAGCATTTTCAACTGTCTTTCGCATACGAACGACATTGACTGATCCTAACTAAATGCCATCTCACACCGTGCTTTCCCTTCCTCAGGACCATTAGATGCTACGATCTTTCCCGCAGGAAAGAGAAGAGGGTGAAGGTCAAGGGTTATGTTTTGGGGATGTAGTTCCCCAAGCGAATCTTCTCTATAAATTACCGAGTTATGGGGTTGTAATCTGGGTGGATCTTCCCTGAAGTCACTCCACTGGCATGAAATTGGGCCCTTTTGCTGGACCCAGACGGTGGGCTTGCCCATTTTCACTGGACTAAAGGTAATTAGGTTATGTTTAGAGGCTGGCATCAAGGGTCGAATTGTTAATACTAGCTGCCTTGTTTTTCCTTCCACTGGGTCAAGCTCTCGACACCCAATTTGGATTTGGTCTCCCTTGTATGCTACCATGGAGGGCTGATGCCATACTTTACTCATGTATGGCTGATTGTTACGTAAGGCATAAACCTCGAAATAGGGTCCCTTCTCTCCCCTCTCCGGGTGGATACACTGGTGTGCATGAGACCATGGGTCTATTGGGGCAGAGCCTTGGGGAAGAGCTATACTTATCGAGAGTCCAATGATCAGAGTTGTAAAGGTTTGAGGTGGAGTCAGGATCATGACGTCTGCTCCTCTTGTTTGTTCTCCAGAGCTTTCTTGACTCGTGAATAATGGATCCACGTAGGTCGCTCCTTGATCCGAACCGCGGTGAAGGTAGTCAGCAGCACTTGGAAAGGTCCTTCCCACTTCTCTTGTAGGGGTTTTACTAAAAGATTCTTAACATACACCCAATCACCGGGATTAAACGGATGCAATTTGCAATCAGGTTGTTTAGGTTGGTGCTCTATCACCACAGTAGCATTCCTGTCGAATTGTTTCCCCACCGTAATTACATAATCATAAATGTACTGATCACCGATTTGGCCTATAGCGTCCCCATTTACGACTTGCATAGCATAAGGTCTACCATACAAAATTTCAAATGGGCTTAACTTTTCTTTTGATCTTGGTTTGACTCTCAGCCTCAGTAGAGCAATAGGCAGAGCTTGATACCACTGCAAATTAGTCTCCTGACATATTTTGGCAATTTGCTGTTTAATAAGATGATTCATCTTTTCCACTTGCCCACTGGCCTGTGGACGGTAAGGCGTGTGTAATTGCCATTTGATTTGTAATGCTTTGCTTATTGCTCTCACCGCTTTTGCACAGAAATGTGTACCCCTATCCGAAGAAATGCTCTTCGGTACCCCAAACCATGGAATAATTTCATTCAACAGTACTTTAGTTACTTCTCTTTCCTTATTTGTCCTGCAAGGGAATGCTTCAGGCCACCCAGAAAACGTATCAGTTAATACCAACAAATACCGAAACCCCCCTTTTCTTGGGAGTTCAGAAAAATCAATTTGCCATAGTTCACCTGGGAATTTACCTCAATTTATGGCTCCTTGGTGTACCTTGGTTCCCGTATTCGGGTTGTTTTTCAGACACCGCTCGCACTGGGATGTAACGTGTTTTATAGTAGTAAATAATTTCGGTCCTGCTATCCTGGTTTGCAGATATTGGTAAAGCGGATCTAGACCCCAATGGGCCTTCTCATGTTCTGCCTTTACAAACTGCCACATCACGTTTCCTGGTATTACTAACTGTCCTGTTTCCAATTGATCCCAACCATTTTCTAATATTTTGCCCTTATTTCTTCGAATCCATCTATGATCTGATTCCTGGTAATCTGGCTGGATGTTGGTATCCAGCTCTCCTGGTATTAGGGCCGTTATTTTCACTTCCCTAGTCCTCGTGGCAGCCAATTTAGCTTCTGTATCTGCCTTCCTGTTTCCTATTTCTGGAATAGTGTTACCTTTCAAATGTCCCTTACAATGCATTATGGCCACTTGTGCTGGGAGTTGGACTGCCTCTAGCAATCGCAGAACCTCCTCTGCATGTTTGACCGTTTTTCCTTGTGTAGTCAACAGTTCTCTTTCTTTCCAAATGGCTCCATGAGCATGTACAACGGAAAAGGCATATTTAGAGTCTGTCCATATATTAATTTGCATGTTCTCCGCCAATTCCAGGGCTCGAGTTAGAGCTACCAGCTCTGCCTTTTGAGCTGAGGTCCCTGCAGGCAAGGGGTTCGACTCAATTACCCTTTCTGTAGTAGTGACTGCATAGCCAGCCATTCTTACTCCTCGCTTCACGAAGCTGCTGCCATCTGAGAACCAGTTATCCGCATCTTCGAACGGCTCTTCTTTGAGATCCGGGCGACTGGAGTAGACTGCTTCAATTGTTTCCAGGCAGTCATGTTCGATGGGTTCTGCTGGGTCTCTTCCTTCTAGAAATGAAGCTGGGTTCACAATGTTAGTTACCTGAATGGTTATGTCATCTGATTCAGCCAGGATGGCCTGGTACTTTAGGAATCTGGAAGGCGACAGCCAATGGTTGCCTTTCTGTTCCAGCACAGCTGACACAGTGTGAGATACTAACACAGTCATCTTTTGACCCAACGTGAGCTTCCTGGCCTCTTCTATGTTAATTATTACTGCGGCCACTGCCCTCAGACAGCCTGGCCATCCTTTACTTACTTCATCCAATCGCTTGGAGAAGTAGGCCACAGCTCTCTTGTGTGGTCCCAATTGCTGTGCTAGGACTCCTAGGGCCATCCCTTGTCGCTCATGGGAGAACAGCCAGAATGGTTTTGATACAACTGGGAGACCTAAGGCCGGTGCTCTCATTAGCTCCAGCTTCAACTTCTTGAAGGCCCCTTCTGCCTCGGGAGTCCAAACTAGGACGTTCTTAGTTTCCTTCAACAAATCATACAGTGGTTTAGCGAGTATCCCGTACTGGTAGATCCATAGCCGACACCAACCTGTCATCCCCAGAAAGGTGCGCAGATCTCTCACCGTCTCTGGTTTAGGTATCTGGCAGATGGCCTCTTTCCTAGCTGCTCCCAGGGATCGCTGTCCTCTGGAGACTTCGTATCCCAGGTACACCACTTCTTTTTGCACCAGCTGTGCTTTCTGTTGAGAAACTCGATATCCACTTAAACCCAGGAAATTTAACAAGGAAATAGTCCATTCAATGCATTCTTCCTCTGTCATTGTTGCTATTAGGAGGTCGTCTACGTACTGCAGAAGGCTGCCATCTCCCAGCGGCCTTTCCCACTGTTCTAATTCTTTGGCTAACTGGTTCCCAAAAATCGTGGGGGAATTGCACCATCCTTGGGGCAATACCGTCCAGGTAAGTTGAGTCTTTCTTCCTCTATCTACAGATTCCCACTCAAAGGCAAAAATCTTTTGACTCTCGGGAGCTAAGGGAAGGCAGAAGAATGCGTCTTTTAAATCTAATACGGTGAACCAGGCCAAATTATCCTTCAGTCTAGTTAAAAGTGTGTATGGATTAGCAACTACCGGATGTAATGTCTTGGTTATTTCGTTTACTGCTCTCAGATCCTGAACTAGTCTATAGGCTCCATTAGGTTTCTTTACTGGCAGGATTGGTGTATTAAAATCTGATTCGCATTCTACCAATAACCCCAGTTCCAAAAACCTTTTGATTATGGGCTCAATCCCCTTCCTGTCTTCTATCCTCAGAGGGTATTGTTTTCTTATCACCGGTTTTGCCCCAACTTTAAGTTCAACAACAATCGGTACTGCTTGTTTTGATTTTCCAGGTATATCAGTAGCCCACACTAATGGGTACGTCTTGTTCAGGATTCGCTCGAAATTGTGATTCTCAGGTTTAGGTTCCACACAACTGATCGTTAGGCTTAGAGCTGTAATCAGTTGTTCCTCATTTACTTGTAATTCCAATTTGTCTTTGTTGAACTTTATTATGGCTCCCAAGTTCTCCAATAGGTCTCTCCCCAATAAGGGCTTTGGCGAATTTGGTAAATACAGGAACTGATGAATTCCCATTTGTTTCCCAATTTTGTATTTAATGGGTTTCAAAAAGTAAGCCTTTTCTGGTTGGCCTGTTGCTCCCACAACTTGTACAAATTCATCACTTTTAGGTACCAATTCCTGATTTAAAACCGATAAAGTTGCTCCCGTATCAATCAAAAAGTTCAATTCCTTTTTACCTTCCCCTAGCTCCATTTTAACCAGTGGGTCTGCTAGGGTATGGCCCACCGGTCCTCCTCATTCACTATCCTGATGTGTGGTAGTAGTAGTGGCCATTAGCCTTTCCCTTCGTTGGGGGCATTCTCGCTTCCAGTGTCCCATCTGTAGGCAGTACGCACATTGATTTGGCCCTACTCTAGCTGGGTGGGGTTGGAGCCTCCCTCCCCTTCCTGCTGGGTTGCCTCTACCTCTTCCCCTGGTTCCAGGTTCCGAGTAACCTGTCTTCTGAGCTGCCACTGCTACAGCCACTACTCGCGCTATCCTCCTGTCCTCCTTTTTCTTCTCCTCAATCTATTATTGTATACTTTCCATGCCTCATTCAGCAGTGTCTCTAGGTTTTTATTTGCTGGATGCTCAAGTTTTTGTAATTTCTTTCTGATGTCTGGGTTACTCTGTCCCATCATCAACCCTAACAAGTGCTGTTTCCCTTCTTCTGTTGCTGGGTCCAGGGGTGTGTATTGTCTCATCGCTGCCCTAAGTCTATCCAAAAACTCTGATGGGGTCTCATCCTTTCCCTGCCTGATGTCATATAACATTGACCAATTGATAGCCCTAGGGATCGCATTACACAAGCCCATCGCTATCAGTTTTCTATACTGCACTAGCTGTTGATAGTGCTCTGCATTGCCCGGGTCCCATTCTGGTTTACTGCTGGGAAAATTATCTTCTAGTCTTCCTGATAATACTTGAGCATGTCGTTTTCCTGTTTCCAATACGAGTTCCCTTTCTGTATCTGTCAACTCTGACAGCATCACTTCTATATCCTCCCAATCAATATCTAAATTCTTTGCCATTAATTCAAACCTCTTCGCTACTCCCTCAGGATTTCTCCTGAAATTCCTTGCCTTATCCCTCCAATTGTTCAAATAATTTGTCGAGAACGGCACCTTTACTCTAGTCCTTTCCCCTGCCATTGGCACAACTTGTCGGAGAGGAGCTATCGTATGGTTCCCTTCCTCTCTTTGCTTTGCTTCCCCCCGTGCCACAGATCTGGTATAATACGAGTGACCGATCTCTTCCCCGGGATCTCCTTCCTGTGCCTCAATGTCTCCCCTATTCTTTCTCTTCTCTTTCCTCTTCCCCCCCTCCTGTTCTTCATTTTCCCCTCCTATCTCTATTACACAATCCATCCGGTTTTCGTCCTGCGTCTGTCGCCCTTTTTGTATCTGCCGGCTCCTATCCTGTCCCGGGCTGCTGTCCCTCTCATCCTCTGCTCCCCTCCCATTTCTCTTATCCTTTATCTGAATTACTATATCAAGTTGTTCTCTGCCCCCCTTTTTGCATGTCTCGTTATCATCCTTCTCACTATATCTCAATTCAGAGACGTCACCTCTCAGTTTAGAGACGCCGCTTCTCAGTGAGTTACTTTTGTCCCCAGTCCTTGGTGCGCTGGTTTCCGTTCTACAAACGTCTCCACTTCTGGATGTGTTGTTATCCCCATATGGTCTGAACTCGGGCAGGCTACATGTCTCCCTTCGGCTCTCTGCTCCTGACGGACTGCCTTCCTCCCTTTCGACTTCTAGTCTGGGTGGGCTGTCAGCATCCATGTAGCTCCCCGACCCCTGTGGACTATCTAGTCCCTGAGGGCTGCTTTTCCTCTCGTCAATCCCCGATTTTAATGGACTACCCTCCTCCCAACTGTTGTCTAACTTCTGAGGGCTGTGCCCAAACTTAGATTTCCACCATCGCTCCAGTTCCTTTAATGGGCTAGGATCCCCTTGTTCCTCTTTTGGCCTGGGAAGAGGCCCTTCCCACCCTGGAGCGAATGGATGGTATTCCCTCAGGCTTATTTCGCTCTCCTTTCCACTATCTCTTCTTGTTAGCTTGAGACACTGCTGTCCAATACTACATGCATCACAGCAACGTTCCTTAGGCTTTGGACCCTTCTTATCCCTTTCCAGGGCTAGTACTAGGGGATCCTGAGGGGCTACATTAATTCCGCACTCTCTTTGCCACTCAGGTTTATTCCTTAGAGTGAAGAACATGTCTGCATACATCACCTCATCCCATTTATTGAGCCGGCGGAGGAAGAGCATTAGTTGTAAAATAGTGTTATAATTAGTTGTTCCCTCCGGTGGCCATTTCTCATTGTCATCTAATTTATACAATGGCCACCACTGAGTACAATATTTAAGGAGTGTCTTTTTACTTATGCTTCCCCCTGGAATCCCTCCCAAGTCCTTCCGGTGCTTTAGGATACATCCTAAGGGGGTTTTCATATTTACGTCCTTACTCTGTCGCCCTCCCATGGCTGTTCCCTGTATCTGCGTTCTCTGTTTAACCGGAACAGTCTCTTTCTCCCGCAAGCACTATATGCCAATATATTTTAACACTTCATACGCACAATTTCCAATCGCTTTGTCCGTTTCCAACCTGGCTTCTCGCGAAGAACAGGAAATGCGGAGCAGGACTCCTTCTCGCTTCGCAGTGATGCTGCGTCTCATTCACTCACACTCCCACGCATTCATCCAAACTGTCCTACATTTCCGGTCTATCAGAGTACACTGCTTTACCACGAGATGTCGCTGGCCAACCATATAGTACCGATACTAGTCAGCTTCGGGCTGTCACACACCCGTAAAACAGCTGTAAACCAAGGTACGGTTTGCAGATGATATCACAATAAATTCTTACACACAAAAGAGATTACAGTTAACACAAAATACCGAGTCCTTATCCCGAAATTCAAACTTGCGTCTTACTAAATTACGAGATTCTTGCAGACAACATAACAATGTTAGACAAAAGTATAACACAAATGTATCTTCTCAGAAGCAAAGCAACAACATTAAGATGAAAGAGAAACATACACCCGATTAACAAACACCCCGATTTCCAGTGGGGACTCGAACCCCGATTTCCAGTGGGGACTCGAACCCCGATATACGGGACTTTGCCAGGGCGTCCCCGGGCTTTCCCATCAGGTGACCACGTCTGGTCCCCGTTTCCCAGTCAAAGCGCTTTATCCCAAAATCAATAAACAATTAAAATACCTCTTGATTGGAGCAGGAGATGCAGGTAACCCTTCGTCCACCAACGAGCGCTGGTCCGGGGGGGGTCTCTTCTGACAAAAAGTCGTCAGGGGCGCCCAGAGGGTCCCGGCCCCGGCCCCGGCTCGGGAGGACCCCTTAAGGCCTGGATCTCCTGTCTGGTCCCATCTGGGTCGCCAGAAAATGATGCCGAATTTTGCCCCAAAAGGCGAGAATAACTGCCTAAGAGACTCAGTTTAAGTCAGATAGACAGGAGGTATTTTTATTGGCAACGCGTTGGAGAAATCACTAAATGGATTTCTCCCCTTCCCGTAACAAAAGCATGTCTTTTATACAGTTTTGGATGTAGTATTACATCAGATCATATACATAATCATATCTTTGCATGCATATTCATATGGGGCGTGGTGTAGGCGGAGCGTGGGCAGGGACATCTCTTTTGAGGATCTTCTTGGTGGTCATTCCGGTGGCCTTCATCATGGGCAGGGGTCTCCTGATGAGTCTTCCTCCTTAAACTTTTGAACTCCTTTCCTAATTTGGTCAATTCCCGGTGTGCCTGGCTTGGTTCCACTGACTTGACAAGGCTCTTAGGGTCAGTTTGACCTTGTTGGCTCTGAATCATGCTTGCCCTAACAGTTCTTATCAGTCTTTATTCTTTATCTCCTTTTTCTGTCACAGTGTCCCATGCCTTAGCCGATTTATTGCTCTATCTGGTTTATGCTTTCTTCAAATGCTTCACATTCTATGTTTTAACCCATTATTTCTCGAAAGCTATCTGTTTTGGGGCTTCAAATTATAACTGCTTTTAATTAACAATTATTCCTTTTCTCTCTTTCTAACCCTCTCTGGGGAAAAGGGGGTGAGAAGGGGGTACAGGGGGGAAAGCCCTTCCTCCTGGCGGGGGAGGGGAATCTCATTCCTGTGTTACTTTGTTGTATATTTCTGTATATATATTGTAAATACTGTAAATTGTGTATATATTCCCCTGCATATCCTAAACTGCTTTGTAAATATAGCACATTCTCTTGCTCATCCGGCTGTGCTTAGCTGTGGTTTTTTTCCCTTTACTTACGGGGGGGGAGAAGGCTGAGGCCTTCCCCTCAACCCTCGACAGGAAGGAACCTTTAAAGGTCACCTAGTGCAACCTCATTGCAGTAAGCAGAGAGATCTGCAAACAGATAGAATGATCCAGGCCAGAAGGGACCTCCAAAGCTCATCGAGTCCACCCTGCCCACTGTCAGCAGGGACATCCCCAGCTAGATCAGGTTGCTCAGAGCCCTGTCAAGCCTTACCTTGAATATCTCCAGGGAAGGGGCCTCAACCACCTCCCTGATCAACCTCTTCCAGTGTTCCTCCACCCCCATGATGTTCCTCACATCCAATCTCAATCTGCTCTGCTCTAGTTTGAATCCACTGCTCCTTGTCCTGTCACTGCAGACTTTTATAAACACTCTTCATCCTTCTTGTATCTCCCTTCAGGTACTGGAAGGCTGCTATTAGGTCTCCATGGAGTCTTCTCTTCTCCAGGCTGAACACCCCCAGCTCCCTCAGCCTGTCCTCATAGCAGAGGTGCTCCAAACACCCTGATAATTTTCACAGCCCTCCTCTGGACCCTCTCCATCAGGGTATCCAACCTCTCCTGCAATGTTTCCAGGGCTGAGGACACCTACTGCCTCTCTGGCTAACCTGGGCCAGTGTCCCACCACTCTCAGTGTAAAAAAAAAAGAAGTAATCTTCCTTACAGATATTTTTCTCTTTGATTCCACCTGCCCAGGCTCCTATATTGTCCCTCCAGCAGCCAACACAACCATCCCACCAAAACCATTCCATTAGAGCCTTCAAACTGACACTGGGGGAGCCCTTCCCCACATTTTTTTTTTGGCAGAGAGTAGCAGGACTCTTTCATCCAGTCCCTCTCTGCTCACCACTTGTCCAAATAGTCGTAAATCACCAGCAAATTCCTGGGCCTGCTGGGGGCTGTTTGGGCTTCAAAGGCAGCAAGGGGCAAAGAGGAACCTTTCATTGACTGTGGGAAACACCCCACCCCCCACCCCCTGCACCCCAGATCTTGTGAAAAGCCCCTGTCAGGTATTTGAAAGGGTGGTAAAAAGGTGGGAAACATAAAGATGGGCACCCAAGACATCACAATGTGCTTGGCTGGAGCTCTTGGCTGGTTTTGCACTTCCCCCTAAATCATGAGGGATGAGAGTGGTTGGACTCTACACTTCTTGTGCCCTTCTATGTGTGGCTGTGTTTGCACACATGCCACCCACCTGAGTGGGAAGCACCAAGCTGCTGCTCACTGCTATCTCACCCTTGGTTCTTCTTGTTTGCTTCTGTTTGTTACTATCAGGATTTTTAAGCCTGCAGGAGGTTTCATAGGGAGCTACTAGAGAGAGTCCACTGCAGAGCCACAAAGATGATTAAAGGAGTGGACTCAGCACTGGTTAGGCCACACCTTGAGTCCTGTGTCCAGTTCTGGGCCCCTCAGTTTAGGAAAGATGTTGAGTTGCTGGAAGGTGTCCAGAGAAGGGCAACAAAGCTGGGGAGGGGTCTGGAGCACAGCCCTGTGAGGAGAGGCTGAGGGAGCTGGGGTTGCTTAGCCTGGAGAAGAGGAGGCTCAGGGGAGACCTTCTTGCTTTCTACAACTATCTGAAGGGAGGTTGTAGCCAGGTGGGGGTTGGTCTCTTCTCCCAGGCACCCAGCACCAGAACAAGAGGACACAGTCTCAAGCTGCACCAGGGGAGGTTTAGGCTGGATGTTAGGAAGAAGTTCTTCCCAGAAAGAGAGATTGGCCGTTGGAATGTGCTGCCCAGGGAGGTGATGGAGTCACCATCATTGGAAGTGTTTAAGAAGAGCCTGGATGAGGCACTTAGTGCACTTAGTTGATTAGATGGTGTTGGGTGATAGGTTGGACTGGATGATCTCAAAGGTCTTTTCCAACCTAATTAATTCTATTCTATTCTATTCTATTCTATTCTATTCTATTCTATTCTATTCTATAACATCTTCCTTACAAGGAGAAACTGTGGGAGCTGAGGGCTGTTTGCTTGGAGAGGAGGAGTCTGGGGGGTGACCTTATCAATATGTAAAGGGGCTGGAGCCAGGCTCTGCTGGGTGATGCCCAATGCCAGCACAAGGGGCAGTGGTGGAAGCTGAGGCATAGGAAGTTCCATGGAAACAGGAGGAAGAATTATTTCCCTGTGGGGGTGACAGAGCCCTGGAACAGGCTGCCCAGGGTGGGTTGTGGAGTCTCCCTCTCTGGAGATATCCAAGACCTGCCTGGATGTGTTCCTGTGTGACCTGCACTAGTTGCTCCTGCTCTGACAGGGGGGTTGGACTAGATGAGCTTTGGAGTTCCCTTCCAGTCCCTAACATTCTGTGATTCACTGCAATGGGTCAGCATGGCATCTTCAGCTGAGTTTGACATTTCCTTCCAATGTGACCCCCAGCATCAGAGGTTTGACTTTTCAGGGATCAAGGTGAAGAAGAACAAACACAACCCAGAGCAGGGAAAAGAAAACAGAGAGGGTGAGTGCTGGAGGCAGATCTTCCTAGCTGCCAGCAAGCTGCTGGGGTTTGGAAAACTCATCAGCAGGCAGCCTGCCAGAGCTAGACCTTGGCAATGGGGTGGTCACCACCAAAAAAAGTAGAGGAAGAGAGAGGCAAATGTCTACAAGCAGATGGTTTTCCATGAGGTGATGAGAGTTATCTGTTATAATAAACTGCTGCTCTCCTGTTGAAAGGTGAAATTGTAGTCAGGGAAGGAGGAGCTATAGGACCAGGGATGAGATGTTTGCAGCTTGGAAGTGGCCTCAAGTTGCACCAAGGGAGGTCTAGGTTGGACATTAGAAACTTCTTCACGTTCCAGTAATTGAAGGGGGCCTACAAGAAGGATGGGGAGAGACTGTTTATAAAGGCTGGCAGTGTTAGGTGGTGGAACACTGGAACAGGTTGCCCAGGGAGGTGGTTGAGGCCCCATCCCTGAAGATATTCAAGAGGCCATTTTGGTTCAGGAGCCAATCGGACCCCGTGCTCGGGACCGCTCTGCTTGAACTGTGAGTTTTCTGCTCAGCTTTTCGTCTTCCTTTAGGGGTTTTGCGGGCTGGGAAGACTCCTGGTAGGGGGGGTCCGGCAGGATCGTGCTCTCGCGAGCCTGCACAGGAACGGGAGCTTGACATCAGCTGCGGGAGGTTTAAATCCTGCCCGGGCTGTGCGCGTGGCGCCTGTTTGGTTTGGGAGCCTTTCTGCTGGCTGCGTAAAAAGAAAAAAAAACCACACCAAAAACAACCAAACTTTGAACTATGGTCGTCACTCGGACAAAGGGTAGAAAAACAGCACCTACCCAGACAGAGCTGCTTCATCAGCATGCTGGAGTCCAGGCTCCCAGCTGCAGAGAGTGCTTCAGCCTGGCACTTGGAATAGAGGGGGTGGGAGAGGACACCTGTGTCAGGTGTGACCAGGTGAACTTTCTCCTCAGTCTGGTGGCAGAGCTGAAGGATGAAGTGGCCGAGCTGAAGGAGGAGGTAGCTAGGCTAAGGACAATAAGGGAAAGTGAAAGGGAGTTAGATTTGTGGGAGAAGGCTCTGCACATCTCCCCTGCTGAGGGAAGGGTCCCTGGAAACGGAGAGGGATAGATACAGGTCCCTGCCAGGGGTGGCAAGAGAAATCCATCCCGGCCCTCTCCTCCTCCTCCGCTGCCCTTGCATAACAAGTATGAGGCCCTGCAGGCCGAGGGCAGTGGGGATGAGAGGGCTGAGGAGCAGCCAACCAGAGGGGAGCCTAAGGCCAAGTGGTCCCCACCAACTATAACGACCAGCTCCACAAAGAAAGGGAGAAGGGTTATAGTTGTTGGGGACTCTCTCCTGGCGGGTACTGAGGGACCCACATGTCATCCCGACCCATCCCACAGGGAGGCCTGCTCCCTACCTGGGGCATGGGTTAGGGACATCGCAAGGAGACTCCCTAAATTAATCCAGCTCACTGACTATTACCCTCTGCAGGTAGTACAACCTGGGAGTGAAGAAATTGACGAGAAGGGCACCAGGGCAATTAAAAAATAATTCAAGGCCCTCAGACAATTGATTTACGGGGCAGTGTGACCGTTTGAGGCTGTGCCTTTAAGAAAGAGACAGTGCTGAGACACTCTGGCTGAATGTTTTGGAATATTAACAAAACCAATCAGATATTCTAAACTAATTTCATTGGTGGATTGGTGGATTGGTAGAATTCAGAGTTTTGAGTTCAGTTGGAACTTTCCTGCATTCGTTCCTTTCCTTCTCCCTTTCCAGCTCATCTGCTTCTGGGCTCCCTGCCAGAGTGACCCTGAACAGATAAGGCCTACTAACACTCAGCTTTAATTAATAACTGCTCTTTTTCTCTCTTTCTAACCCTCTTTTGGGAAAAAGGCGAGAGAAGGGGGTACAGGGGGGGAACCCTCCTCCGGAGGAGGGAATTTCATTGCTGTATTATTGTTTTTTGTTACTTTGCTGTATATTTCTGTATATATGTTGTAAATACTGTAAAATGTGTACATATCCTGCATTCTCCAAATATAGCATTTTTCCTTTTGCTTCTCTGGCTGGCTAGCTGTGTTTTTTCTTCCTCTTTGTGGGGGGAGAGAAGGCTAGGCCCTTCTCTCCAAACCACCACAGATCTTTTTGGCACCCAACGTGGGGCAGATAATTAGCTTGATTTATTGCTTGCTCGAGCTGGACTAGCAAATATGAGGGTGTTTTGGATTTTGGAGCATCTGTTCTTCTCAAATTTTTGGGTTCTGATCCACAGATACTGTTTGGGTTTGATTCTGGATTACCTAGGTAAATATTTGATGCAGAAATTTTATTTGTGTTTTATGTATAAAATCCAGCTTCTGTATGATCGCTGTCTGGGATACTTTTGGCTTACCAGATACAGGAATGTGACCTCTAGCACTCTCCCAATTGAGATAAGGGAGTTTAAGATTCCAGTAGGTGAAAGGGTAATTTTAAGCGATGACTGGGATCCAAAGGTGATTTATTTGATGTGTGTAATCCTGCTGCTGGTGATAACTAATGTGTATTCGCTATATTCCTGGCGTTGGGAGAAAAAGGTGTCTAGGGCATGCTTCATTATTGAGCATAGATCAAAGAGGAGGAGGCGTACCTCTGGGTCAGCCCCAGAGACGTCCAGTGATGAAGAGATTGGAGAATCTGTGTCAGTTAAAGATAAAGCTAAAAAGTCTATTGGAAAGGCTACTTTGAATGCCTCTGTTGCTGATTCTGGCAAGCAGCCAGGGACGGCGGCAACTCCCAACATGGCGACTCCCCCGTCTTCTTCAGCCACCATTAACGAGGCAAAGTCATTTCCGCCCACCTTCTCAACAGGACCGGAAGCCCCTTCCACAGCAGCTGATCTGTCTCAAAACCTGTCAGATTCTGTTAAGGCGGCTGTAAATTCAAACACAGCTCCAATTAAGCAAGTAGAAGATTTAAAGACTAGAAGAGGAAAGGCCAAAGCTGATCCAGGAGCAAATGCGGAAGAAGACCAGAAGACTGATCCTGGTGAGGGACCTTCTACTAGAAAAGATAGAATAGAATAGAATACAATAAACCAGGTTGGAAGAGACCTTCAAGATCATCGCGTCCAACCTATCATCCAAAACCACCTAATCAACTAACCCATGTAACCAAGCACCCTGTCAAGTCTCCTCCTGAACACCTCCAGTGACGAAGACTCCACCACCTCCCCGGGCAGTCCATTCCAATGGGCAATCACTCTCACTGTGTAAAACTTCCTCCTGACCTCCAGCCTGAACTTCCCCTGGCGCAGCCTGAGACTGTGTCCTCTTGTTCTGGTGCTGGCTGCCTGGGAGAAGAGACCAACCTCTGCCTGTTTACAATCCCCCATCAGGTAGTTGTAGAGGGCAATAAGGTCACCCCTGAATCTCCTCCTCTCCAGGCTAAGCATCCCCAGCTCCCTCAGTCTCTCCTCATAGGGCTTGTGTTCCAAGCCCCTCACTAACTTCGTTGCCCTTCTCTGGACTCGTTCCAGCAAGTCAACATCCTTCCTAAACTGAGGGGCCCAGAACTGGACACAGTACTCGAGGTGTGGCCTAACCAGTGCAGTGTACAGGGGCAGAATGACCTCCCTGCTCCTGCTGGCCACACTGTTCTTAATGCAGGCCAGGATGCCATTGGCCCTCCTGGCCGCCTGGGCACACTGCAGGCTCATGTTCATCCTACCATCAACCAGCACCCCCAGGTCCCTCTCTGCCTGGCTGCTCTCCAGCCACTCTGACCCCAGCCTGTAGCACTGCATGGGGTTGTTGTGGCCAATGTGCAGAACCCGGCACTTGGATGTGTTAAATCTCATGCCGTTGGACTCTGCCCATCTGTCCAGCCTGTCGAGGTCTCTCTGCAAAGCCTCTCTACCCTCTAGCAGATCAACTCCTGTCCCCAGCTTGGTGTCATCAGCAAATTTACTGATGATGGACTCAGTGCCCTCATCCAGATCATCAATAAAGATGTTAAAGAGGATGGGGCCCAGCACTGATCCCTGGGGGACTCCACTACTGACTGGCCGCCAGCTGGATGTGACACCATTCACCACCACTCTCTGGGTTCGGCCATCCAGCCAGTTCCTAACCCAGCTCAGAGTGCTGCTGTCCAAGCCATGGGCTGACAGCTTGGCCAGGAGTTTGCTATGGGGAACGGTGTCAAAGGCCTTGCTGAAGTCCAGGTAAACTACATCCACAGGCCTCCCCACATCCACCAGGCGGGTCACCTGCTCGTAGAAGGAGATCAGGTTGGTCAGGCAGGACCTGCCCTTCCTAAATCCATGTTGGCTGAGCCTGATCCCTTGGCCATCCTCTAAGTGCTGTGTTAATGCACTCAGGATGACCTGTTCCATGATCTTGCCTGGCACTGAGGTCAGGCTGACAGGCCTATAATTCCCTGGCTCATCCACCCGGCCCTTCTTGTGGATGGGCACCACGTTGGCCAGCTTCCAGTCCTCTGGGACCTCTCCAGTGAGCCAGGACTGCTGAAAAATGATGGAGAGCGGCTTGGCCAGCTCCTCTGACAGCTCCCTCAGCACCCTAGGATGGATCCCATCTGGTCCCATGGACTTGTGGGGATCCAGGCGGCTGAGCAGATCACCAACTACCCCATTTTGGAACAGTGGAAAACTATGCTGCTCCCTGGCTCCTTCTGCCAGCTCTGGAGGCCAGCTGTCTGGAAGACATTCTGTCCTGCTAGTAAAAATTGAGGCAAAGAAGGTGTTAAGTATCTCTGCCTTTTCCTCATCCCTTATCACAATGTTCCCCTCCGTGTCCACCAAGGAGTGGAGGTTTTCCTTGCCCTTCCTCTTGCTATTAATGTATTTATAGAAGGACTTTTTGTTGTCCTTCACAGCAGAGGCCAGACTAAGCTTCAAATGCGCTTTTGCCTCCCTAATTTTCTTCCTGCAAGACCTAGCAACATCCTTAAATTTTTCACGGGTTGCCTCCCCTCTCTTCCAAAGGTGATACACCCTCTTTTTTTCTCTTAGTCCCATTAAAAGTTCTTTAACCATCCAGGCTGGCCGTCTGCCCCGGCGGCTCATCTTCCGGCACATTGGCACAGCCTGTCCCTGAGCCTTCAACAATTCTTCCTTGAAGTGGGACCAGCTCTCCTGGACCCCTTTGTTTTTAAGGGCTTCATCCCAAGGAACCCTCTGAATTAGTTCCTTGTGTAGCCTGAAGTCTGCCCTCCGGAAATGCAGAGTGGGGGTCTTCTTGCTACCCCTCTTAGCTTGACCAAATAATGAGAATTCAATTATCTCGTGGTCACTGGCCCCTAAGCACTCTCCGACCACCACATCACCCACCAACCCTTCCCTATTGGTGAAGAGGAGGTCAAGCATAGCCTTGCCCTGGTAGGCTCTCGTAGCACCTGGGATTAGAAGCTGTCCTCCATGGATTCTAAGAACCTCCTAGATTGCCTCTTCTCTGCTATGTTAAGATCCCAGCAGATATCAGGCAAGTTGAAGTCACCCATGAGAACAAGGTCAGGCGATCTTGAGACAGCCTTAAGCTGCCTATAGAATGACTCATCAACATCCTCCTCCTGGTTGGGTGGTCTATAACAGACTCCAACCAGGATGTCAGCCCTGTTGGCCTTCCCTCTAATTCTCACCCACAGGCACTCAACCTGATCGTCCCTAATCTCCGTCTCAATGGCATCTAGTGCCTCCCTGATGTACAGGGCCACCCCTCCACCCCTTCTTCCTTGCCTGTCTCTCCTGAAGAGCCTGTAGCCATCAATTGCAGCGCTCCAGTCATGCGAGTCGTCCCACCACATCTCTGTGATGGCAACTACATCATAACTTTCCTGCTGCTGCAAGGCTTCCAGCTCCTCTTGTTTGTTGCCCATGCTTCGTGCATTAGTGTACATGCACTTCAGCCGGGCTGCTGGTTTCACCTCTGGCTCTGGCTTATCACCCCCAGACCCCAGCCTGGGGGGACTGGGGACTGGGGATTGGTTTCAACCCCTTCCCCCTTCAGATCCTGCTGAGGAGGAAGAGAAGGTTTGTTTTAAAGATCTAGAGAAGTTAGTGAGATCAAAACAGGATAGAGATGCAGCTAGGACAGCAGCTAGCAGTGGTGGTTTTCAGCTTAAAGAGATCCTTAGGAGAGTGACAGCAGGATTATTTGGACAACAAGTTGAGGAAGCGGAGTCAAAGGAGCAGGGAGATGATATTTCCAAATGTTCTTCACTTGGCGAAGTGCTTAGAAATGTCCGTAAAGATTACACCAGAGCAGATAAGGAGCCAGTTCTAGCTTGGCTAGGTATATCTTATGATACAGGTGCTCCAGCTCTAATGGTTGGAGACAAGTCGGCAGCTCAGTTAGGAACTCTCTTGAGGGATAATGGAATAGATAGACATCTAGGCAAGCCTCTCGGTAAGGTTAATCTGTGGATACGCCTTTTAATGGCAGTTTTCCTGTGATACCCTTCCCGAGATGATCTTCCATGGAATCCTAAGCACTGGACTGCCATAGATGAGGGAATTAAGCGCCTGAGAGAATTTGCTGTTAGAAAGATACTCTATGGTGAACATGAAACTCTGAATCCTGATGACATTCCTGTGGGAACTGGTCTTGCTAAAAAGCTCATCAAGCTTGCTCCTTCTAATTATGCGAACATTCTGGCAAGCAGGATTGTGTCAAGAAATTATGGTGGAGCTCCTCCTACGGTTGGCCAATTCAGTGATCAACTGAGACAATTGGAGGATAGCATGACATGTGTGTCTTTGGTTTCAGCCATTGAAACTCTGTCTGGAAAAATTGGGAGTTGCATGAAAGAGCTGAAGGATGAATTTAAAAACACCATATCCCAATTGGCACAAAAAGATAGTTACAATTCTTCCTCCAGGTGGATACAGGTTTCATCTGTGAGGATTTTTTTTTTTTCCTCTTGCTGTATATTTCTGTATACATATTGTGAATCGTGTATATATTGTATATCTAACCTGCCTTTTGCAGTGGGTTGAGAGAGAAGGCCCAGCCATCTCTCCCGCACAAAGAGGAAAAAAATCACAGCTAACTCAGCTGGAGAAGTGGAAGGAATGCTATAATTTACAAGCAATGTGGACAGGCAGGTTAGATATACAATATATACAGGATTTACAATATATATACAGAAATATACAGCAAGAGGAAAAAAATACAGGAATGAATTTCCCTCCTCTGGACAGAGGAGGGTTCCCCCCCTATACCCCCCTTCTCTCCCCCTACCTCCCTTTTTATCCCAAAGAGGGTTAGAAAGAGAGAAAAAGGCAGTTATTAAGAAAGCAGAATTCTAGTAGGCCTATTTGTAGGATTAGTTGCTTATCTGTTATCCAAGGTCGCTCTGGCTAGGAGCCCAGAAGCAGCCAAGCTGGAAGGGAGAAGGAAAGGGACAAACTGGGAAAAAACTCCAGCTGCTCTAAAACTTAAAACTGCATTCTACACATCCACCGATGAAATTAGTATAGAATATCGATGTTTTCATTGTCTTCACCAAAACATTCAGCCAGAGTGTCCCAGCACTGTCCCTTTCTTAAAGGCACAGTCTCAAATGGTCACACCTTTCCACATTGCTTGTAAAATATAGCATTTCCTTCGCTTCTCTGGCTGAGTTAGCTGTGTTTTTTTTCCTCTTTGTGGGGGAGAGAAAGCTAGGCCTTCTCTCTAAACCCACCAAATTTCTTTTGGCCACCCAGCTTGGAGCTTGGGGATAATTAGCTTGATTTATTGCTTGCTTGACTTGGAGAAGCAAACATGAAGGTGTTTTGGATTTTAGAGCGTCTGTTCTTCTCAGTTTATGGGGTGCTGATTTACAAATATTCTTTAGGTTTCATTCTGGATCAAATAGGTAAATATCTAAGGCAGAAAATTTATTTATGGTTTATGTATAAAATCCAGCTTCTGTATGACCGCTCTTTGGGATTCTTTTGGCTTACGAGATACAGAAATGTGACCTCTAGCACTCTCCCGATTGAGATAAGGGAGTTTAAGATTCCAGTAGGTGAAAGAGTAATTTTAGAATAGAATAGAACAAACCAGGTTGGAAGAGAACTTCAAGATCATTGCTTCCAACCTATCATCCAACACCACCTAATCAACTAAACCATGCACCCAAGCACCCTGTCAAGTCTCCTCCTGAACACCTCCAGTGATGGTGATTCCACCACCTCCCCGGGCAGCCCATTCCAATGGGCAATCACTCTCTCTGTGTAAAACTTCCTCCTGACCTCCAGCCTGAATCTCCCCTGGCGCAGCCTGAGACTGTGTCCTCTTGTTCTGGTGCTGGCTGCCTGGGAGAAGAGACCAACCTCTGCCTGTTTACAACCCCCCTTCAGATAGTTGTAGAGGGCAATAAGGTCACCTCTGAGTCTCCTCTTCTCCAGGCTAAGCAGCCCCAATAATGATGGCTGGGATCCAAAGCTGAATTTTTCTATGTCTGTAATCCTGCTGCTGGTGATAATTAATGTCTATTTGTTTTATTCTTTGCGTCGTTAGAGAAAGGCATCTAAGGCCTGTTTCATTATTAAGCATAGATCAAAGAAGAGGCGGCATACTTCTGGATCAGCCCCAGAGACGTCCAGTGATGAAGAGATTGGAGAATCTGTGTCAGTTAAAGATAAAGCTAAAAAGTCTATTGGAAAGACTGCTTTGAACGGTTCTGATGCTGATTCTGGCAAGCAGCCAGGGGCGGCGGCAGCTCCCAACATGGCGGCTCCCCCGTCTTCAATGGCTGCCATTAACAAGGCAAAGTCATTTCCGCCCTCCTTCTCAGCAGGACCGGAAGCTCCTCCAAAGCAGCTGATCTGTCTCAAAACCTGTCAGCTTCTGTTAAGGTGGCTGTAAATTCAAACACAGCTCCAATTAAGAAAGCAGTTTTAAAGACTAGAAGTGGAAAGGCCAAAGCGGATCCAGGAGCTAATGGGGGAGAAGATCAGGAGACTGATCCTGGTGAGGGACCTTCTACTAGAAAAGATCCTACTGAGGAGGAAGAGAAGGTTTGTTTTAAAGATCTAGCGGAGTTAGTGAGATCAAAATAGGATAGAAATGCAGCTAGGACAGCAGCTAGCAGTGGTGGTTCTCAGCTTAAAGGGATCCTTAGGAGAGTGACAGTAGGATTATTTGGACAACAAGTTGAGGAAGAGGAGGCAGAGGAGGAGGGAGATGACCTTTCTGAATGTTCTTCACCTTGCGAAGAACTTAGAAACGTCCTTCCCCCCACTGCTAGGCTAGTCTCAGCTGGCCAGATCTGAGACTGCCCATCCCCCCGTGGCCTTGGGCCTAACCAGGCCCATGGCCAGGAGGTCTCTCCTCCAGTTACCAGGTGGCAGAGAGGAAGGAAAGAGGAAGTGCCAGACCCTGCCGTGAAACTTATAGTGGTGCAAGGGATCATGGTAGGAAATAACCTAATTTCCTGTGTCCACCCACTGGGCTGGACTTCTGGACACAGGAAACACCCCTGTATCAGAGGGCACCCAGTCCAAACTACGACACTCCTTCTAATTATGCAAACATTCTGGCAAACAAAATTGTGTCAAGAAATTATGGTGGAGCTCCTCCTACGGTTGGCCAATTCACTGATCAAATAAGACAATTGGAGGACAGCATGACATGTGCTTCTTTGGTTTCAGCCATTGAAACTCTGTCTGGAAAAATTGAGAATTGCATAAAAGAGTTGAAGGATGAATTTAAAAATACCCTATCCCAATTGGCGCAAAGAGATAATTACAATTCTTCCTCCAGGTGGATACAGGTTTCATCTGTGAGGAATACATGTCCTCCAAGGAGGTCATTCCAAAACAGATCAAACCAAAACAGACCACCAAGGCAGTCACGTAGGACTATTTGGAAAACTCTGCGTGATCAGTTTGGTGAGAACATGAACAGATGGGATGGCCAACCAACAAGGTGAAAGGACCTACCACAGAGATTCAGTTTCTGGGAGTGCAGTGGCAGGATGGACGCCAACACATTCCAGTGGATGTGGTAAATAGAGTCTCTACCATGGCAAATCCCATGAACAAGGGTTTGGGTTACTCAAGGAACTAATTCAGAGGGTTCCTTGGGATAAAGTCCTTAAAAACAAAGGGGTCCAGGAGAGCTGGACCTACTTCAATGAAGAATTGTTGAAGGCTCAGGGACAGGCTGTGCCAATGTGCCAGAAGATGAGCCGCCGGGGCAGACGGCCAGCCTGGATGGTTCATGAACTTTTAATGGAACTGAGGGAAAAAAAGAGGGTGTATCACCTTTGGAAGAGAGGGGAGGCAACCCACAGAATGTTTAAGGATGTTGCTAGGTCTTGTAGGAAGAGAATTAGGGAGGCAAAAGCACACTTGGAACTTAAACTGGCCTCTACTGTGAAGGACAACAAAAAGTCCTTCTATAAATACATTAATAGTAAGAGGAAGGGGAAGGAAAACCTCCACTCCTTGGTGGATACGGAGGGGAACATTGTAACCAAGGATAAGGAAAAGGCAGAGATACTTAACACCTTCTTTGCCTCAATTTTTACTAGAAGGGCAGAACGTCTTCCTGACAGCTGGTCTGCAGAGCTAGCAGAAGGAGCCAGGGAGCTGCACAGTTTCCCTATGTTCCATGAGGCGGTAGTTGGAACTCTCCTTAGCAGCTTGGATCCCCACAAGTCCATGGGACCAGATGGGATTCATCCTAGGGTGCTGAGAGAGCTGGCAGATGAGCTGGCCAAGCCACTCTCCATAATTTTCCAGCAGTCCTGGCTCACTGGCGAGGTCCCAGAGGACTGGAAGCTGGCCAACGTGGTGCCCATCCATAAGAAGGGCCGGTTGGATGAGCCAGGGAATTACAGGCCTGTCAGCCTGACCTCAGTGCCAGGCAAGATCATGGAACAGGTCATCCTGAGTTCAATAACACAACACTTACAGGATGGCCAAGGGATCAGGCCTAGCCAGCATGGATTTAGGAAGGGCAGGTCCTGCCTGACCAACCTGATCTCCTTCTATGATCAGGTGACCCGCCTGGTGGATGTGGGGAGGCCTGTTGATGTAGTCTACCTGGACCTCAGCAAGGCCTTTGACACCGTCCCCCATAGCAAACTGCTGGCCAAGCTGTCAGCCCATGGCTTGGACGGGAGCACACTGCGATGGGTTAGGAACTGGCTGGAGGGCCGAGCCCAGAGAGTGGTGGTGAATGGTGCCACATCCAGCTGGCAACCAGTCACTAGTGGTGTGCCCCAAGGATCAGTGCTGGGCCCTGTGCTCTTTAACATCTTTATTGATGATCTGGATGAGGGCATTGAGTCCATCATCAGTAAATTTGCTGACGACACCAAGCTGGGGGCAAGAGTTGATCTGCTGGAGGGTAGAGAGGCTCTGCAGAGAGACCTTGACAGGCTGGACAGATGGGCAGAATCCAACGGCATGAGATTTAACACATCCAAATGCCGGGTTCTGCACATTGGCCACAACAACCCCATGCAGTGCTACAGGCTGGGGTCAGAGTGGCTAGAGAGCAGCCAGGCAGAGAGGGATCTGGGGGTGCTGGTTGATGGTAGGCTTAACATGAGCCTGCAGTGTGCCCAGGCAGCCAAGAGGGCCAATGGCATCCTGGCCTGCATCAAGAACAGTGTGGCCAGCAGGAGCAGGGAGGTCATTCTGCCCCTGTACACTGCACTGGTTAGGCCACACCTCGAGTACTGTGTCCAGTTCTGGGCCCCTCAGTTTAGGAAGGATGTTGACTTGCTGGAACGAGTCCAGAGAAGAGCAACAAAGTTGGTGAGGGGTTTGGAACACAAGCCCTATGAGGAGAGGCTGAGGGAGCTGGGGCTGCTTAGCCTGGAGAAGAGGAGACTTAGGGGTGACCTTATCACTCTCTACAACTACCTGAAGGGAGGTTGTAGACAGGCTGATGATGGTCTCTTCTCCCAGGCACCCAGTACCAGAACAAGAGGACACAGTCTCAAGCTGCGCCAGGGGAGGTTCAGGTTGGATGTTAGGAAGAAGTTCTATACAGAAAGAGTGATTGCGCTATGGAACGGGTTGCCCGGGGAGGTGGTGGAGTCGCCGTCATTGAAGGTGTTCAGAAGGAGACTTGACGGGGTGCTTGGTGCCATGGGTTAGCTGTTTGGGTGGGTTGGATTGGTTGATGGGTTGGACACGATGATCTTGAAGGTCTCTTCCAACCTGGTTTGGTTTATTCTATTCTAATAAAGGTTATTCTATTTATTCTAACAAGCAAGAAACCCTACGTTTCTTGGGCATAGTGGGATTTTGGAGACTGCACATTCCTGGATACAGTCAGATTGTGAAACCTCTGTATGATGTGACTCGAAAGAGGAACAGTTTCCACTGGGGACCTGAACAAGCAGCCTTTGACCAGATAAAGCAAGAGGTAGTTCAAGCAGTGGGTCTGTGACCTGTCCGAGATGGTCCAGACATTAAGAACATTTTGTACACGGCTGCAAGTGACAATGGTCCAACCTGGTGCTTGCAGCAAAAAGCTCCAGGTGAGACACGTGGACGACCTCTTGGTTTCTGGAGTCGAGGTTACAGAGGTTCAGCGGCAATTTATACTCCAAGAGAAAAAGTGATTCTAGCTGCCTATGAAGGAGTGAAAGCAGCTTCTGAAGTAATTTGAACTGAATCACAACTTCTCTTAGCTCCCAGATTACCAGTTTTGAATTGGATGTTCAAAGGCGAAGGCTCCACACCACATCATGCCACAGACTCAACCTGGTCTAAGTGGATGGCTCTGATAACACAGAGAACTTGAATGGGAAATCTTCAAAGACCTGGTCTGGCGGAGGTGATCTCAAGTTGGCCTGAAGGTACCAACTGTGCTAAACCTCCAGAGGAGAAAGTAACTTGTGCTGAGGAAGCTCCTCCTTACAATGACCTTTCTGATGATGAAAGGAAATATGCTTTGTTCACAGACGGTTCCTGTCATCTTGTTGGAAACAAGCGAAGGTGGAAGTCTGCAGTGTGGAGTCCAACACGCCGAGTTGCAGAGGCAAAGGATGGAGAAGGAGAATCCAGTCAGTTTGCAGAGGTATAAGCTGTCCAGCTAGCTCTTGATGTAGCTGAACGTGAGCGATGGCCAAAGCTTTATCTCTACACCGACTCATGAATGGTAGCCAATGCTCTGTGGGGTTGGCTAAAGAACTGGAAAAAGAATGGCTGGCAAAGAAAAGGAAAACCTATTTGGGCAGCCAAACTGTGGCAGGACATTCCTGATCGAATCGAGAGAATTCCATTGAAGGTGAGACACATCGATGCTCACATTCCTAAGAGCAAAGCTACTGAGGAACAGCAACACAACCATCAGGCAGATCTAGCTGCAAGAGTTTCTCAAGTAGACATGGACTCTGATCTTGATCTCGACTGGAAACACCGAGGTGAGATATCCTTAGCTTGGTGGGCTCATGATTTGTCAGGACATCAAGGCAGAGATGCAACATACCAATGGGCTCGTGACAGATCCATAGACATTTCCATGGATGCTATCACACAAGTCATCCATGACTGTGACATTTGTGCTTCTATTAAGCAGGCAAAATGAATTAAGCCCTTATGGTATGGTGACAGATGGTCCAAATACAAGTATGGTGAAGCTTGGCAGATTGACTACATCACTCTACCACGTTCTCGTTCTGGTAAGCAATACATGCTTACTATGGTAGAGGCAAACACTGGATGGTTGGAAACTTATCCAGTTCCACATGCAACTGCACGCAACACCATTCTCGGTCTGGAGACACAGATCCTGTGGAGACATGGAACTCCGGAGAGGATCGAATCAGACAACAGAACTCATTTTAAGAACAATCTTGTAAAGAACTGAGCAAAAGAGCGCAGTATTGAGTGGATATTCCATGTTCCTTACTATGCACCAGCTGCAGGGAAGTTCGAACGCTACAATGGTTTGTTGAAGACCACTCTTAAAGCCATGGGGGGTTGATCTTTGAGAAACTGAGAAAAACATTTAGCAGAAGCAACCTGGCTGGTAAATAGTAGAGGTTCAGTGAACTGAGCTGGACCTGCACATTCAGATTTGCTACAGAACGTACAAGGTGATAGAGTTCCTGTTGTTAGAGAAAAGAATCTATTAGGTATTCTGTTTGGGTATTTTCTCCCTCAGGAGTGGCTAAACCTGTCTGAGGGGTGGTTTCAGCTGAAGGTCCGGGTCACACTTATTGGGTAATGCAAGAGAATGGTGAAATTCAGTGTATTCTACAAAGAAATTTAACTTTAGCTGAAAGAGTTTAATTTCAAACTGTTTGTGCTGAGTTGAGGCAGCCCCCTTCCCCACCCCTGGCAACAATAAACACTCAGACAAACGGATTGCAAAAGTGATGGAAAGTTTAAATAGAAAGCAGTGAACTTTTACAGAAAAGCAAAAGCACAGTGACAAAGAAAGATCCCAAAACAGACCCAGAGAGATCCCATCCCCACCTGAGGGTACACCCAAGACCCCCAGGGCTCATTCTTCCCCCTCCCACTGCTAGGCTAGTCTCAGCTGGCCAGATCTGAGACTGCCCATACCCCCGTGGCCTTGGGCCTAGCCAGGCCCAAAGCCAGGAGACATCTCCCCCAGTTACCGGCTGACGGAGGAGGAAGAAAAGAGACAGTGCTAGACTCCGCACTGGATCTTATAGTGGTGCAAAGGATTGTGGTATGAAATACTACATAATTTCCTGTGTCCACCCCTCTGGGCTGGACTTCTGGACACAGGAAGTAAACATTGCAGGGGGGCACCCAGCGCAAACTGTAACACGCCACCCCTTATTTCATACCATAATCTTTTCACCCAAACACATAATTAAATCAAAAATCTTCTCATGACATGTTCGGCGAAGTCCATATCTTCATCTGGGTGTCCACCCAAACAGTCTCTCATCAAAACAATGAGCATGCAGACAAGGCTGCGAGGATTGATATAGCTCAAGTGGATCTAGACTGGGACTTTTCAGGTGAACTGTTTGTAGCTCGATGGGCCCATGAAACATCAGGACATCTAGGGAGAGATGCTACGTACAGGTGGGCTCGTGACCGAGGGGTGGACTTGACCATGGAAGCCATCGCACAGGTCACACATGACTGTGAAACCTGTGCTGCCATCAAGAGGGCCACCAGAGCCAAGTCTCCCTGGAACAGAGGGCAGTGGCTGGGTTTTCGCTATGGTGAGGCCTGGCAGATTGACTATATTGGACCACTGCCACGAACACGCCAAGGCAAGCGCTACATCCTCACCATGGTGGAAGCAACTACAGGCTGGTTAGAAACATACCCTGTAAATCATGCTACTGCCCGGAACACTATCTTAGGCCTTGAAAGGCAAATCCTGTGGCGGCACGGTACCCCTGAACGGATCGAGTCTGACAATGGGACTCACTTCAGGAACAATGCCATCAGCTCCTGGGCCAAGAAACATGGTATCGAATGGGTGTATCACATTCCCTATCACCCACAAGCCTCTGGGAAGGTTGAAAGATATAATGGACTGTTAAAGACTATGCTGAAAGCATTGGGTAATGGATCCCACTGGATCTTATAGTGGTGCAAAGGATTGTGGTAGGAAATACTACATAACTTCCTGTGTCCACCCCTCTGGGCTGGACTTCTGGACACAGGAAGTAAACACTGCAGGGGGGCACCCAGCTCAAACTGTAACATACCACCCCTTATTTCATACCATAATCTTTGCACCCAAACACATCATTAAATCAGAACCCTTCCGATGACATGTTCGGCGAAGTCCATATCTTCATCTGGGCGTCCACCCAAACAGTCTCTCATTCAGGCTCTAGTGTCAGTCCATTCCAGTTCTTCTTCCCTCATCTAGTAAAACCTCTCGGCGATGCAGAGTTCAGTCTTCTGCGGTGCAAGCTCTTCATGGATCCGTTGGACATCCTGGTCACCTGGAAGGAACCTCACAACTTCTCAACTAACCCATTATTCCCATCTCTATTTACTCAGCGGCATATTTCCACCTCTGGGGCAAGCCAGTCAGAACAATCAGGCTCTAACTGCTTCTCCACCCCTCCAGGAAAACAGCACGCTGAGCCTTTCACAACCCTGCACGGACCTATCCCAAGCCCAGTGCTGACCGCTTCCAGCCACGGCCCGAGGCTCTACAGATGCATGTCACGGTACACCGCCTTCCCGCTAGGCGTTCGCGTACCAAAACGTGCCAGCATCCAACAACTTAACCTCCCCTGGCGGAGGGAGGGGCTGCACCACAACCTAGTGAGAAGAAGGGAGGTGGAGCCAGGTGCTCGGCGCCATTTTCGGAACTCTTCCGAAAAGGTCGGGGAAGAGACTAGGGCCGGCCCCGCCGCAGCCCGAGCGCATGGCCAGGACCGCCGACGCCGCTCCGAGCGCACGGCTGTGCTCACCACCGCCGCAGCCCGAGCGCACGGCCAGGACCGCCGTCGCCGCTCCGAGCGTAAGGCCGGTCCCGCCGCCACCGCAGCTCAAGTGGACGGTCGGGGACCGCCGCCGCCGCTCCGAGCGCATGGCCGGTCCCGCGGCCACCGCAGCTCAAGTGGACGGCCGGGGACCGCCGCCGCCGCTCCGAGCGCACGGCCGGTCCTGCCGCCGCCTGAGCACACAGCAGGGCTCCGCCCACCTCTGCCGCCGTGGTACAGAATCAAAATCGCCTCCACCCCTCGGGCATTCAAACGCCTCCTCCAGCAAAAGCCATAAGCACGTCCTCAGGGCCCTTGAGAACAGCTTTCAGCTGGAGTCCCCGTTCGCCCATAGGGAGCCGAGCTCGCCCGCTCGCCGCGGCTGGCCCTACCCTGCAGCGAGAGCGGACCTGACTTTGATCTGCTCACCACTGCTCCTCCCCCACTTCACTCCCTGCCGCTTTTACCGCTCTGCAGAGAATAAAGGTGGGGGAAGGCAGGTCCCGCATTCTCAAGCGGTGCCCCCATTCCGATGGTTAAGAACCACCCCTGCTAGGAATAGCAGGAGGGACTCTGTGCCACTGGTCACGCACCAGGAGTCCCCCTGCAATCCACAAGAACTGACACAGTCGCCCCAACAACAACACGAGCCCCCAGCTTCCAAAAAACCAGAACGACGCCCAGAACTAAATTTAAACTCTCTTATCTTTTGCGATCCGATCTGCAGAGTAGCCACAATAACCAACTCTTTCTCCTGGCTGGCTCGCCAAGAATGTAAAGGGGTTGGGGGCAGATCCTCTGCCCACTTGAACCATCCTCTGCTACCAAGAATGTGCCGGGTTGAGGCAGCCCCCTTCCCCACCCCGGCAACAATAAACACTCAGACAAACGGATTGCAAAAGCGATGGAAAGTTTAAATAGAAAGCAGTGAACTTTTACAGAAAAGCAAAAGCATAGTAACAAAGAAAGATCCCAAAACAGACCTAGAGAGATCCCATCCCTACCTGAGGGTACACCCGAGACCCCCAGGGCTCCTTCTTCCCCCTCCCACTGCTAGGCTAGTCTCAGCTGGCCAGATCTGAGACTGCCCATCCCCCCGTGGCCTTGGGCCTAGCCAGGCCCAAAGCCAGGAGACATCTCCCCCAGTTACCGGCTGACGGAGGAGGAAGAAAAGAGACAGTGCTAGACTCCGCACTGGATCTTATAGTGGTGCAAAGGATTGTGGTATGAAATACTACATAACTTCCTGTGTCCACCCCTCTGGGCTGGACTTCTGGACACAGGAAGTAAACACTGCAGGGGGGCACCCAGCTCAAACTGTAACATAGGCTTACTAGAATTCTGCTTTCTTAATAACTGCCTTTTTCTCTCTTTCTAACCCTCTTTGGGAAAAAAAGGAGGGAGGGGGAGAGAGTGGGGTACGGGGGGGGGGGAACCCTCCTCTGTCCGGAGGAGGGAATTTTGTTCCTGTATTCTTTTTTTTTTTTCCTCTTGCTGTATATTTCTGTATACATATTGTAAATACTGTATAAATTGTATATCTAACCTGCCTTTCCAGATTGCTTGTAAAATATAGCATTTCCTTAGCTTCTCCAGCTGAGTTAGCTGTGGTTTTTTTCCTCTTTGTGAGGGAGCGAAAGCTAGGCCTTCTCTCTCAACCCACCGCACTGATCTTGTTGAGGATGTCCCTGCTGATTGCAGAGGGAGTTGGACTGGGTGACCTTTGGAGGTGTCTTCCAACCCAAACCATTCTATGAGTCTATGACTGTGTGATTCTATGATTTTATTTATCTGTGATTCTGTGATTCTGTGACTCTATGACTCTGTGATTCTGTGACTGGATCAGGACCTGGGGTGTCTATAGCTCTGACCAGAGCTGGCATGTCTGCAAGTCCTAAATGTGTCCCCAGGCTATGTGCAGCTCAGTAGCAGCATCCTCAGCATGTCCAAGGCAGTTCAGCTTTGTTCCTGTAAAACAATGTGGTGGCACTGTCATCTCCAGGGCCACCCAAAGTGGCTTAATCATAGAATTGTCAGGGTTGGAAAGGACCTTAAGGAGCACCCAGTTCCAACAACCCTGCCATGGGCAGGGACACTTCACACTACAGCAGGTTGCTCACAGCCACATCCAGCCTGGCCTTAAAACCCTCCAGGCTTGAGGCTTCCACCACTTCCCTGGGCAACCTGTGTCAGTCTCTTACCACCCTCATGGGGAAGAACTTCTTCCTAACATCCAATCTGAATTTCCCCATTTCTAGTTTTGTTCCATTCCCCCCAGTCCTATCACTCCCTGACACCCCAAAAGGTGATACAGAATGGATGATGCACATACAAAGGTGATACAAATGATGATACAGAAGGGATGATGATGATGAGGCCTTCCTTCCTTGCTGTCACCTGGAGGGCAAAGGCCACCAGGAGGCTCTTGAAACACTGCTGCACCACACCTGGTGTTCCTGGAGTTAGGCTTGTTTAGGTTAGTGAGCAGTAGTGCCATGGACCTGACTTGTATTGACTTCTTGGAAGCTGATCCAGGGTCTCCAGAGGACCTGGATCTCAAATGTACTGTTGTACAACTCAATTGAGTTGATTTTAGCAGACCACATTCTCTGAGAAACCTGGAGCCCCATGCATTTGCACACACATGTGTCCACGGGACAGCAATGTGCCCTTGTACCCATGAAGGTCAGTGGTATTCTTGGATGCATTCAGAACAATGTGGCTCCCTCTGGGCTGTGCTCCAGACCTCTCCCCAGCTTTGTTGCCCTTCTCTGGACAACTTCCAGCAGCTCAACATCTTTCCTAAACTGAGGGGCCCAGAACTGGACATAGGACTCAAGGTGTGGCCTAACCAGTGCTGAGTACAGGGCACAATGACCTCCCTGCTCCTGCTGGCCACACTGTTCCTGATACAGGCCAGGATGCCATTGGTCTTCTTGGCACACTGCTGGCTTGTGTTCAGCTGCTGTCCACCAGTACCCCCAGGTCCCTTTCTGCCTGGCTGCTCTCCAGCCACTCTGACCCCAGCCTGTAGCACTGCATGGGGTTGTTGTGGCCAATGTGTAGAACCTGGCACTTAGATGTGTTCAATCCCTTGGACTCTGTCCATCTGTCCAGCCTGGCAAGGCCCCTCTGCAGAGCTCTCCCACCCTTTAACAGATCAACTCCTGCCCCCAGCTTGGTGTCATCTGCAAACTTACTGATAACGGACTCAATAACAAGCTGCACCAGGGGAGGCTTAGGCTGGGTATTAGGAAACATTTCTTTACTGAATGGAACATTGGAATGGTCTGCCTAGGGCAGTGGTGGAGTCCCCATCTCTGGAGGTGTTTAAATACTGCAGGGACCTGATGCTTAGGGGCATGGTACAGTGGTGACTGTGCAGTGCTGGGTCAAAATTTGGACTAGATGAGCTTGAAGGTTGGACTGGATAAGCTTGAAGACTGGACTAGATAAGCTTGAAGGTTGGGCTAGATAAGCTTGAAGGTCTCTTCCAGCCAAATACATTCTGTGATTCTGTGGGCAGGAGTGGTGTGGATGCTGTCAGCTCTCCAGAACGTGATGCAGGGGTGGAGCATCCCTTCCCTTTTAGTCTTTCCTCTGAGGATAATGACTGAGTTTCACTTTAATTCCTCCCTAATTTCTTAAGATCGAATTCTCTGGTCTGGCTTGGAGCTGAGCAGAGAGAGGGAGAGTGGAAAGCTATGGGGAGAGAGTGAGAGAGAGAAAGAGGCAGACATTGTTTTTGGTGGGGAGAGGTGCACTTGAGAGACTACACAAGCCTCATTTCTTTGGGAAGCCAGGCTGAAAAGCCTCAATACTTATTTTCTCAGAAAATAAATCTCTTCAGTGCATCAACTGTCTGCACACAGGCAGGATGAGCAGCAGAGCTATAATTTGCCCCTCTTCTGGCCTTCCCAAATGGCTCTTCTAGGCTTGGACTTTGAGCAGCCTGTAAAAAGGCAGCTACCAAAAAAGCTCAGAGCATGCAAATGCTGTGTTTATTACATTACTGCTGAATGCTTCTGTGTCAAAGGGTTTGGGGGAAATTAGGCCAGTGGGATTTGTTTTCTTCCAGATGTGTTTAGCTCTGGAATCTTCCGACGTGGAGCTGAGCTTCCTGGACAGGGGATTTGAGAGTGCAGCAGCTCCTCGGTTTGCACCTGAGCTGTGGTTAAGGTGCAGATCTGGCACAAGCATTGGCTTCCTATGGGATTTATTCCTGTGGGAGCAGAGCCATGTGATGTGGCTGTGCTGCTGACAGCTCTTATGGCTGTCAGGGAGGCACTTCCCCACCATGTGGAGACCACAAGCTGCTTAAAGTTGTCTTGAAATGAAGGCTGAGGGACCTGGGGCTGTGCAGTCAAGAAAAGAGAAGACTGAGAGGAGATCTTATTCATGATTTCAAATATCTGAAGGGTGGGTGAGAAGAAGAGGAGGCCAGGCTCTCTTCAGTGGTGTCCTGTGATGGATAAGGGACAGTGGATACAAACTACAGCACAGGTAGTTACACCTCAACATGAGCAAAAACTTCTTCACTGTAAGGGTGACGGAGCACTAGAACAGGCTGCCCAGAGAGGTTGTGGAGTGTCCTTCTCTGGAGACTTTCAAGACCCATCTGGATGTGTGACCTGCCCTAGGTGATCCTGCAGGGTTTAGAATAAAAATTTATTTAGAATAAACCAAACCAGGTTGGAAGAGACCTTCAAGATCATCGTGTCCAACCCATCAACCAATCCAACCCACCCAAACAGCTAACCCATGGCACCAAGTACCCCATGAAGTTTCCTCCTGAACACCTTCAATGACGACGACTCCACCACCTCCCCGGGCAGCCCATTCCAATGGGCAATCACTCTTTCTGTATAGAACTTCTTCCTAATATCCAACCTGAACCTCCCCTGGCGCAGCCTGAGACTGTGTCCTCTTGTTCTGGTACTGGCTGCCTGGGAGAAGAGACCATCATCCGCCTGTCTACAACCTACCTTCAGGTAGTTGTAGAGAGTGATAAGGTCACCCCTGAGTCTCCTCTTCTCCAGGCTGAGCAACCCCAGCTCCCTCAGTCTTTCCTCATAGGGCTTGTGTTCCAAACCCCTCACCAACTTTGTTGCTCTTCTCTGGACTCGTTCCAGCAAGTCAACATCCTTCCTAAACTGAGGGGCCCAGAACTGGACACAGTACTCGAGGTGTGGCCTAACCAGTGCAGTGTACTGGGGCAGAATGACCTCCCTGCTCCTGCTGGCCACACTGTTCTTAATGC
The DNA here is from genome assembly GCF_026170545.1 of Melanerpes formicivorus. Lineage (NCBI taxonomy): Eukaryota > Metazoa > Chordata > Aves > Piciformes > Picidae > Melanerpes > Melanerpes formicivorus. The sequence continues at coordinate 26,966,570 of NW_027142361.1, read as the reverse complement.
AGGCCAGGATGCCATTAGCCCTCCTGGCCGCCTGGGCACACTGCAGGCTCATGTTCATCCTACCATCGACCAGCACCCCCAGGTCCCTCTCTGCCTGGCTGCTCTCCAGCCACTCTGACCCCAGCCTGTAGCACTGCATGGGGTTGTTGTGGCCAATGTGCAGAACCCGGCACTTGGATGTGTTAAATCTCATGCCGTTGGACTCTGCCCATCTGTCCAGCCTGTCGAGGTCCCTCTGCAGAGCCTCTCTACCCTCCAGCAGATCAACTCCTGTCCCCAGCTTGGTATCATCAGCAAATTTACTGATGATGGACTCAGTGCCCTCATCCAGATCATCAATAAAGATGTTAAAGAGGATAGGGCCCAGCACTGATCCTTGGGGCACACCACTAGTGACTGGCCGCCAGCTGGATGTGGCACCATTCACCACCACTCTCTGGGCTCGGCCCTCCAGCCAGTTCCTAACCCATCGCAGTGTGCTCCTGTCCAAGCCATGGGCTGACAGCTTGGCCAGGAGATTGCTATGGGGGACGGTGTCAAAGGCCTTGCTGAGGTCCAGGTAGACTACATCAACAGGACTCCCCACATCCACCAGCCGGGTCACCTGATCATAGAAGGAGATCAGGTTGGTCAGGCAGGACCTGCCCTTCCTAAATCCATGCTGGCTAGGCCTGATCCCTTGGCCATCCTCTAAGTGTTGTGTTATTGCACTCAGGATGACCTGTTCCATGATCTTGCCTGGCACTGAGGTCAGGCTGACAGGCCTATAATTCCCTGGCTCATCCAACCGGCCCTTCTTGTGGATGGGCGCAACGTTGGCCAGCTTCCAGTCCTCTGGGACCTCTCCAGTGAGCTAGGACTGTTGGAAAATGATGGAGAGTGGCTTGGCCAGCTCATCTGTCAGCTCTCTCAGCACCCTAGGATGAATCCCATCTGGTCCCATGGACTTGTGGGGATCCAAGATGCTAAGGAGAGTTCCAACCACCTCCTCATAGAATATAGGGAAACTGTGCAGCTGCCTGCCTCCTTCTGCCAGCTCTGCAGGCCAGCTGTCAGGAAGTCGTTCTGTCCTTCTAGTAAAAATTGAGGCAAAGAAGGTGTTAAGTATCTCTGCCTTTTCCTCATCCCTTGATACAACATTTCCCTCCATGTCAACCAAGGAGTGGAGGTTGTCCTTTCCCTTCCTCTTGCTATTAATGTATTTATAGAAGGACTTTTTGTTGTCCTTCACAGTAGAGGCCAGTTTAAGCTCCAAGTGTGCTTTTGCCTTCCTAATCTTCTTCCTATATGATTTGACAACATCCTTAAACATTCCGTGGGTTGCCTCACCTCTCTTCCAAAGGTGATACACCCTCTTTTTTTCCCTTAGTTCCATTAAAAGTTCATTAACCATCCAGGCTGGCCATCTGCCCCGGTGGCTCATCTTCCAGCACATTGGCACAGCCTGTCCCTGAGCCTTCAACAATTCTTCTTTGAAGTAGGTCCAGCTCTCCTGGACCCCTTTATTATTGAGGGCTTTATCCCAAGGAACCCTCTGAATTAACCCGAAGTCTGCCCTCTGGAAGTCCAGAGTGGAGGTCTTCTTGCTGCCCCTCTTAGCTTGACCAAAAACCGAGAATTCAATTATCTCGTGGTCACTGGCCCCCAAACACCCTCCAACCACCACATCACCCACCAGCCCTTCCCTGTTGGTGAAGAGGAGGTCAAGCAAGGAGGTTGTTGAACTTGATCTTCAGAGGTCACTTCCAACCCCTCCAATTCTATGATTCTAGGGTTGGTCCAGAACAGGAGAAATCAATTCCTGGGACTCACCAAAGTCCTGTTGCTGGTCCCCTTTGTGAGAACTAGTTCACTTGCCACTGAATGATGATTGGGAGACCTCAACATCTCTCCTGTGAAGAAAGACTGGGAGCCCAGGGGCTGTTTAGACTAAAGAAGGGAAAGCTGAGAGGGGATCTGATCAATGTCTCTAAATATCTGAGGGGTGGGTGTCAAGATGAAGGGGCCAGGCTCTTCTTGGTGGTGCCCAGTGATAGGACAAGGAACAAAGGGTGTAAGCTGGAACACAGGAAGTTCCATCTCAACTAGTTCTGGTGCTGGTTCTCTTCTCCCAGGCAACCAGCACCAGAACAAGAGGACACAGTCTCAAGCTGCACCAGGGGAGGTTTAGGCTGGATGTTAGGAAGAAGTTCTTCACAGAGAGAGTGATTGGCCATTGGAATGTGCTGCCCAGGGAGGTGGTGGAGTCACCATCACTGGAGGTGTTTAAGAAGAGCCTGGATGAGGAACTTGGTGCCATGGTTTAATTGCTTAGATGGTGCTGGGTGATAAGTTGGACTTGATGATCTCAAAGGTCTCTTCCAGCCTGGTCTATTCTATTCTATTCTATTCTATTCTATTCTATTCTATTCTATTCTATTCTGTTCTGTTCTGTTCTGTTCTGTTCTGTTCTAGAGGAAGTTCCATCTCAACATGAGAGGAGACTTCCTTATGGTGATGGTGACAGAGTACTGGAGCAGGCTGCCCAGAGAGGTTGTGTGTGTCCTTTTCTAGAGACTTTCAAGACCCATCTTGATGGGCTCCTGTGACCTGCCCTAGGTGATCCTGATTTGGCAGGGAAGCTGCACCAGATGATCCTCAGAGGTCTCTTCCAACCCCTAGCATTCTATGATTCTTCTGCTGGTTTGGTTTGTTTGCTTCTGTCAGCTTCCCATCACCATGTCTGACAGGGTACTGTGGTGAGAGGAGCTCAGCTCCTGCCTGACCAGAATAAATCAGGCTGAAATTTCACAGCCCGAGGGCTGGAGTGTTTCTAGATGTTCAGGGTAGAGTGGTGACCTTCAGTGAGTGGGGAAAAGGTGGTCTGACCTGATTTCTGCTCCATCATCCAGCTAAATTCGTGTTCAGCCCAAGAGCTGTTGGTCACATTTACCTTCGGAACCTGAGGTATGAGTAGCTAAAACACACAGTTCCCCACTGTGCAGGATGGGGCACATCATTTTACAGGGCTGATCCCTGCCTCGGAGGCATGCCCTTGGTTTTCACTCCATTTGGATGCTCAGAGGAGCAAGCTGTGACCAGGGGTGTGCAGTCTGAGTGTGCCTGTGGGAAATCTGTGTCAGAGTTGGGCTATGAAACAGGAGCTGCATGCAAGCTTAGTGCTTTAACCACAACCCCACACTCTCCAATAGACTCTGTATATATATATTTTCTTTTTTTTACTTTGTGTCCAAAACTCATTCAAGTGTCTGGAGCAGTTGCACATCTGGTATTAACTGCTCATCCCAGCACTGGGTCTTTGGAAAGACTCAAAAACCACTGGAGTAGTCATAGCCCAAACAGATGAGTTTATCCCTCTGACAGTCTTGTTCCACTTTCTTCTGTTTCTAGCTCCCTTGCTGTCTGTCCTCTTCCACGACCAGCCAAGCAATGGTTTTTGAAAGACTGAGGCTTTGTGCTGGAGAAGGGGTAGGAGAGGATCCCTGCTGGAGGTATGGGCACTCTGGAGATCAGGTAAGGCTTTATCTCTCTTCTCTTTGCTGCTGTTGTCTTTGTGGTGTATTGAAAAGCAGCTCTGGCCCAGAGCAACGATGAGTTCAGATCCATCATCCCATGGATGATCTTGGTAGGTAATGAAAACATGAGGGACTGTGCACAGGAGGCACCAACGTGTCCAGAGAAGGGCAACAAAGCTGGGGAGGGCCTTGGACTCAAGCCCTATAAGGAGAGGCTGAGGGAGCTGGGGTTGCTTAGCCTGGAGAAGAGGAGGCTCAGGGGAGACCTTCTTGCTCTCTACAACTACCTGAAGGGAGGTTGTAGCCAGGTGGGGGGTTGGTCTCTTCTCCCAGGCAAGCAGCACCAAAATAAGAGCAACAAAGTTGGTGAGGGGTTTGGAACACAAGCCCTATGAGGAGAGGCTGAGGGAGCTGGGGTTGCTCAGCCTGGAGAAGAGGAGACTCAGGGGGTAAAATACAACCTGGCCAGTAAAGCCAGAGCAGGCTCAGGGGAGACCTTATTGCTGTCTACAGCTACCTGAAGGGAGGTTGTAGCCAGGTGGGGGTTGGTCTCTTCTCCCAGGCACCCAGCACCAGAACAAGAGGACACAGTCTCAAGCTGCACCACGGGAGGTTTAGGTTGCATGTTAGGAAGAAATTCTTCCCAGAAAGAGAGATTGCCCATTGGAATGTGCTGCCCAGGGAGGTGGTGGAGTCACCATCACTGGAGGTGTTTAGGAAGAGCCTGGATGAGGCACTTGGTGCCATGGTTTAGTTGAGTAGACTTGATGATCTTTGAGGTCTCTTCCAACCTTGGTGATTCTGTGATTCCATGATTCTGTGTTGGATCATAGGTTGGACTCCATGATCTTAAAGGTTTCTTCCAACCTGGTTAATTCTATTCTATTCTATTCTATTCTATTCTATTCTATTCTATTCTATTCTATTCTATCACCCAACACCTCATGACTAACTAAACCATGGCTTCAAGTGCCATGTCAAATCCCCTCATGAACACTGTCCCATGGGCAAGGGTGGTGGATTAACAATGAGGATGAAAGCTGTCTTGACTCTTCTGCCCTGATCTCAGGCTGTCAGATCTAGAGATAGACACATTTTATCCATTGGCCTCAAAGAAGGTGGCAAACCTGCTAAAATCTGACCTGAGCTCTCTGGAATTTATGGGTACAGGATTCCACAGCCTGGGCAAGTAGATAGAATAGAATAGAATAGAATAGAATAGAATAGAATAGAATAGAATAGACCAGGTTGGAAGAGACCTTCAAGATCATCGCGTCCAACCCATCATCCAACACCACCTAATCAACTAACCCATGTAACCAAGCACCCTGTCAAGTCTCCTCCTGAACACCTCCAGTGACGAAGACTCCACCACCTCCCCGGGCAGTCCATTCCAATGGGCAATCACTCTCTCTGTGTAAAACTTCCTCCTGACCTCCAGCCTGAACTTCCCCTGGTGCAGCCTGAGACTGTGTCCTCTTGTTCTGGTGCTGGCTGCCTGGGAGAAGAGACCAACCTCTGCCTGTTTACAACCCCCCTTCAGGTAGTTGTAGACAGCAATAAGGTCACCCCTGAGTCTCCTCTTCTCCAGGCTGAGCAACCCCAGCTCCCTCAGTCTTTCCTCATAGGGCTTGTGTTCCAAGCCCCTCACTAACTTCGTTGCTCTTCTCTGGACACGCTCCAGCAAGTCAACATCCTTCCTAAACTGAGGGGCCCAGAACTGGACACAGTACTCGAGGTGTGGCCTAACCAGTGCAGTGTACAGGGGCAGAATGACCTCCCTGCTCCTGCTGGCCACACTGTTCTTAATGGAGTCCAGGACTCCATTAGCCCTCCTGGCCGCCTGGGCACACTGCAGGCTCATGTTCATCCTACCATCAACCAGCACCCCCAGGTCCCTCTCTGCCTGGCTGCTCTCCAGCCACTCTGACCCAAGCCTGTAGCACTGCATGCGGTTGTTGTGGCCAATGTGCAGAACCCGGCACTTGGATGTGTTAAATCTCATGCCATTGGACTCTGCCCATCTGTCCAGCTTGTCGAGGTCTCTCTCTTAATGCACTCAGGATGACCTGTTCCATGATCTTGCCTGGCACTGAGGTCAGGCTGACAGGCCTATAATTCCCTGGCTCATCCACCCGGCCCTTCTTGTGGATGGGCACCACGTTGGCCAGCTTCCAGTCCTCTGGGACATCTCCAGTGAGCCAGGACTGCTGAAAAATGATGGAGAGCGGCTTGGCCAGCTCCTCTGACAGCTCCCTCAGCACCCTAGGATGGATCCCATCTGGTCCCATGGACTTGTGGGGATCCAGGCGGCTGAGCAGATCACCAACTACCCCATTTTGGAACAGTGGAAAACTATGCTGCTCCCTGGCTCCTTCTGCCAGCTCTGGAGGCCAGCTGTCTGGAAGACATTCTGTCCTGCTAGTAAAAATTGAGGCAAAGAAGGTGTTAAGTATCTCTGCCTTTTCCTCATCCCTTATCACAATGTTCCCCTCCGTGTCCACCAAGGAGTGGAGGTTGTCTCTGCCCTTCCTCTTGCTATTAATGTATTTATAGAAGGACTTTTTGTTGTCCTTCACAGCAGAGGCCAGACTAAGCTCCAAATGAGCTTTTGCCTCCCTAATTTTCTTCCTGCAAGACCTAGCAACATCCTCAAATTTTTCATGGGTTGCCTCCCCTCTCTTCCAAAGGTGATACACCCTCTTTTTTTCCCTTAGTCCCATTAAAAGTTCTTTAACCATCCAGGCTGGCCGTCTGCCCCGGCGGCTCATCTTCCGGCACATTGGCACAGCCTGTCCCTGAGCCTTCAACAATTCTTCCTTGAAGTGGGACCAGCTCTCCTGGACCCCTTTGTTTTTAAGGGCTTCATCCCAAGGAACCCTCTGAATTAGTTCCTTGTGTAGCCTGAAGTCCGCCCTCCGGAAATCCAGAGTGGGGGTCTTCTTGCTACCCCTCTTAGCTTGACCAAATAATGAGAATTCAATTATCTCGTGGTCACTGGCCCCTAATCACCCTCCGACCACCACATCACCCACCAACCCTTCCCTATTGGTGAAGAGGAGGTCAAGCATAGCCTTGCCCCTGGTAGGCTCTCGCAGCACCTGGGATAAGAAGCTGTCCTCCATGCATTCTAAGAACCTCCTAGATTGCCACTTCTCTGTGTAATGGGTTGGGGCAGACCCCCTCCCCACCACGCGCAGAAATAACGACTCAGACAAACGGATTGCAAAGGTGATGGAAAGTTTAAATAGAACAGTGAGTGCGTGCAGGAAAAAAAAACTAAAAATACAGTGACGAGAGAGAGAGACCCAAAAACAGACCCAGAGAAACCCATCCCTACCTGAGGGTACACCCGAGACCCCCAGGGCTCCTTCTTCCCCCTCCCATTGCTAGGCTAGTCTCAGCTGGCCAGATCTGAGACTGCCCATCCCCCCGTGGCCTTGGGCCTAGCCAGGCCCAAAGCCAGGAGATCTCTCCCCCATGTTACCGGCTGACGGAGGAGGAAGAAAAGAGGAAGTGCCAGACCCCGCCACAAAACTTATAGTGGTGCAAGGGATCATGGTAGGAAATAACCTAATTTCCTGTGTCCACCCACTGGGCTGGACTTCTGGACACAAGAAACACCCCTGTTGCAGAGGGCAGCCAGCCCAAACTACGACAGGAGCCACCCCTTTATTTCAAACCATGATGCCTGCACCCAAACACATCATCAAATCAGAAAACTGTTGACATGTCCGGCGAAGTCCGTGTCTTCATCTGGGCGTCCACTCAGTCTCTCAGTCATGCTCAAGTGTCTGTCCATTCCAGTTCTTCTTCCTTCATCCAGTGGAACCTCCCGGCGATGCAGAGCTCATTCTCCTGCGGTGCAAGTTCTCCATGGATCCGTTGGGCATCCTGGTCACCTGGAACAGCCTCACGACTTCTCAGCCAAGCCTCTACTTTTCACAGATCATCACTCGGCGGCATATTCTCCACCCCTGGGGCAGGCCAGTCGAAACCATCCAACCCACGACTGCCTTTTTCAATCCATCCAGGGTGCCGCAACCAACCGCTTCCAACTGCGGTCCCACTACACGGATGCTTGTCCGAGGTACTCTGCCCCCCCACTAGGCGTACCCGTACCAAAGCAAGACAGCATCCGGCTGCACACCCCGCCCCCGGAGAGGGAGGGGCTGCACCACAGCTCACTGAGAAGAAGGGAGGTAGAGCCAGGTGCTCGGCGCCATTTTCGGAACTCGTCCGAAAAAGTCGGGGAAGAGACTAGGGCCGGGCCCGCCGCAGCCCGAGCGCACGGCCGGGTCCGCCGCCGCCGCTCGCCCGCAGCAGGGCTCCGCCCACCTCTGCCGCCGCGGCACAGAATCAAAATCACCTCCACCCCTCGGACACTCAAACGGCTTCTCCAGCGAAAGCCATACGCGCGTTCTCAGAGCCCTTGAAAACGGCTTTCCAGCTGGAGTCCCCGTCGGCCCCCCGGGGCTTCGGGAGCTGGCTCGCCCGCTCGCAGCGGCTGGCTCTATCCCCGCAGCGAGAACGGACCTGACTCTGATCTGCTCGCCGCTGCTCCTCCCCCACTTCACTGCCCGCCGCGGAGGAGGGGCAGGTTCCGCGTTCTCAAGCGGTACCCCGATGCTGATGGTCGAAAACCACCCCTGCCTGAAATAGCAGGAAAAGGTCCGAGCCACCGGCAGCGCACCAGTCATCCCCCCACAATCCACAAGAACTTACACGATCGCCCCGGCAGCATCACTTGAGCCCCCAACTGCCAAACCCAAACCGACGCCCAGAACTGAATTTAAACTCTCCATCCTTTGCAATCGATCTGCAGAGTGGGCACAACAGCCAGCCCCACGTTGGTGCGCCAAAATGTAATGGGTTGGGGCAGACCCCCTCCCCACCACGCGCAGAAATAACGACTCAGACAAACGGATTGCAAAGGTGATGGAAAGTTTAAATAGAACAGTGAGTGCGTGCAGGAAAAAAAAACTAAAAATACAGTGACGAGAGAGAGAGACCCAAAAACAGACCCAGAGAAACCCATCCCTACCTGAGGGTACACCCGAGACCCCCAGGGCTCCTTCTTCCCCCTCCCATTGCTAGGCTAGTCTCAGCTGGCCAGATCTGAGACTGCCCATCCCCCCGTGGCCTTGGGCCTAGCCAGGTCCAAAGCCAGGAGATCTCTCCCCCATGTTACCGGCTGACGGAGGAGGAAGAAAAGAGGAAGTGCCAGACCCCGCCACAAAACTTATAGTGGTGCAAGGGATCATGGTAGGAAATAACCTAATTTCCTGTGTCTACCCACTGGGCTGGACTTCTGGACACAGGAAACACCCCTGTAGCAGAGGGCAGCCAGCCCAAACTACGACACTCTGCTATGTTAAGATCCCAGCAGATATCAGGCAAGTTGAAGTCACCCATGAGAACAAGGTCAGGCGATCTTGAGACAGCCTTAAGCTGCCTATAGAATGACTCATCAACATCCTCCTCCTGGTTGGGTGGTCTATAACAGACTCCAACCAGGATGTCAGCCCTGTTGGCCTTCCCTCTAATTCTCACCCACAGGCATTCAACCCGATCGTCCCTAATCTCCGTCTCAATGGCATCTAGTGCTTCCCTGATGTACAGGGCCACCCCTCCACCCCTTCTTCCTTGCCTGTCTCTCCTGAAGAGCCTGTAGCCATCAATTGCAGCGCTCCAGTCATGCGAGTCGTCCCACCACATCTCTGTGATGGCAACTACATCATAACTTTCCTGCTGCAGCAAGGCTTCCAGCTCCTCTTGTTTGTTGCCCATGCTTCGTGCATTAGTGTACATGCACTTCAGCCGGGCTGCTGGTTTCACCTCTGGCTCTGGCTTATCACCCCCAGACCCCAGCCTGGGGGGACTGGGGACTGGGGACTGGTTTCAACCCCTTCCCCCTTCGAAACTAGTTTAAAGCCCTATCTATGAGACCTGCCAATTCCCTCCCCAGAATCTTTTTCCCTTTGAGGGATAGGCCATTCTCGGACACTCTGATCTTACCCCTCCTCTGGGACAGATGTGCTCCATCTGTTGCCAGCTGGCCTGGTGCAGCAGAAAGTTTTTCAAGATCGAAAAACCCAAAATTCTTTTGCCTGCTGGTGCCTCTAAGCCACTTGTTGACTTCAGCTGCTGACCTGTTCCTTATGGTATTCCCACCTACAACTAAGGGTATAGACGAAAAAATTATTTGTGCACCTGATCCTTCAACCAGATCTCCCAGGGCCCTGAAGTCATCTTTGATAGCCCTGGGAGTTCTGGTTGCAACATCATCATTCCCTAACTGCATAACTATCAAGGGATAATAGTCAGAGGGCTGCACCATACCAGGCAGTCTTCTGGTAACATCTCCAACGATGGCTCCTGGAAGGCAACAAACCTCCCTATGAGTAGGGTCTGGCCGACATATGGGGCCCTCTGTTCCCCTCAGGAAGGAATCGCCAATAACAATTACCCTCCTCTTTTTTTTAAGGGAGCAAGTCCTGATGCCGGGGGAAGGCTGTTTAACCTTAGGCTGTTTCACCTTAGGTCGTTTCACCTTAGGCTGTTTTGCCACAGGGAAAACCCCAGATGGTGGGTTCTCTGATATCAGTATCACCTCATCCTCAACCTCCAATGCCCCGTACTTGTTTTCCAAGGGCAGTGGGGGGGGTGAGGGGGGGCAAGGAGGTTTAACCTTGCATCTTTTGAGAGGAACCTGCGTCCATTCCCCTCTGCTTTTTGGATAACTGGCCTCTGCTGGGGGGGCCTGCAGAGCCTGGTTACTCAGGTTCATCACCCTTCTGCAATTGCATACATCTCTAAATCTAGCAACCTTGTCCTTCAGTCTGGCCACCAGGCTAAGCAGACAGTTGATCTGCTCACACCTAATGCAGGAGCCGTCCCCTCTACCCTGCATCTCAAGTGCCAGGTTCCAGCACCATATGCAGCTAGATACCTGGACACCTACCTCTTGCTTATGACACCTACCTATCTGCTTATATTCCCCCTCAGTCTGAGTCGAGACTGACTTTTTAAAGGAGTTATTGCGGCGAGTTACCACCATGGCTAGCCCTGCCCACAGAACCTACTGAAGAAAGTTTTGTTTTTTTTTTAAAAATGTGGCGGCGCGCGCGTCCGAGCGAGAAGCCGGGCTGAAATGGAAGCTGCCGCGGGCTTTTAAACTGCCGCGGCACGCAGGGACCCGAACGATTCCGAACACGTGGAGAATCGGTGAGAGCCGATTCCTGCCGAGCGCAGAGACTCTGTGCAGGTCCTTCAGGTCAAAAAAAGCAGCAGTCCATGCTTTTCCGAGGCTTCTGGTCTCGATGTGTGTTCCCGATGGAGCTTACCGCTGAAATGGAAGCTGCCGTGAGCTGCCGCGGGCTTTTAAACTGCCGCGGCATGCAGGGACCCGAACGATCCCGAACATGTGGAGAATCGGTGAGAGATCTTCGTGGGCATAGGTTTTGAGATGGGACTTTGATTGCTGCTTTGTCTTGCCTGTAGTCCCACCTGGAGATCTCCAAGCCTGATCTCTTGGTGTCTTCCACTTGGTGCTGTCAGCAAACAGCAGAGTGTGGGTGAAATGAGGCTGTAGGAGGGTTTCAGCATGGTTGGGTGGATTTTTTAGGGTGCTAGATGTTGCAGCATTGAGCTGTGTGGCTCAAGCAGACACCTGCCAGAAGGAACAGATTTACCACTGGGGTCATGGGATGGAATCCTCTTGTCCCAGTTTAATCTTGTGTGATCTAGTAGAGGTGATCCTGCTCTGGCAGGGGGGTTGAACTGGATGATCTTTTGAGGTCCCTTCCAGCCCCTAACAGTCTGTGATTCTGTGTGATTTGTTGGGGACCAATATCTTGATCCTTGCAACCTTTTTATCACATCACATCATATCAAATCACATCCCTGCCCAGTGGCTCTGAGCAAGGAAACTCAGTGCTAACAGCAGCTGTAGGACTGCATCTGCTTTAAACCCCATCCCTGGAACCATTTCAAGTCATGGTGGGCAGAGCTCTGAGCAACCTGATCTACCTGAAGATGTCCTTCCTCAGTGGAATGAGGTTGGAATAGATTACCTTGACAGGTCCCTTTGTAACCCAAAGCATTAGGGTTTACAGGATCACAGGATGTCAGAGGTTGGAAAGGACCCAAAAAGATCATCAAGTTCAACCCCCTGCCAGAACAGGACCATGCAATCTAGCTCAGATCACACAGGAAGGCATCCAGACAGGCCTTGAAAGTCTCCAGAGAAGGAGACTCCACAACCTCTCTGGGCAGCCTCTTCCAGTGCTCTGTGAGCCTCACAGCGAAGAAGTTCCCCATTGTGTTGAGGTGGAACCTCCTGTGCTGCAGCTTCCATCCATTGCTCCTTGTCCTATCATAGGGAGCAAGTGAGGAGAGCCTGGACAAGTGAGAAGAGCCTGCAAATGTTTAGGCTTAGAATGGTTTAGATTGTGTGTCAGGAAAAAAATTCTTGACTAAAAGAGTGGTCAGGCATTGGAATAGGTTGCTCAGGGAGGTGGTAGAGTAACCCTCACTGGAGATGTTCAAGAAACATGTGGATAGGTACTTGGGGACACAGTTGATGGCTGTGGTGGTCTAAGGTTGATGGTTGGACTCAATCTTAGAGGTCTTTTCCAACCAAAATGATTCTATGATTCTACCTCCCAACTCCCTGAAGGGAGGTTGTAGCCAGGTGGGGGTTGGTCTCTTCTCCCAGGCAACCAGCACCAGAGCAAGAGGACAGTCTCAAGCTGTACCAGGGGAGGTTTAGGCTGGAGGTGAGGAAGAAGTTCTTCCCAGAAAGAGAGATTGGCTATTGGAATGTGCTGCCCAGGGAGGTGGTGGATTCACCATCACTGCAAGTGTTTAAAAGGAGGCTGGATGAGGCACTTGGTGCCATGGTTTAGTTGATTAGATGGTGTTGGGTGATAGGTTGGATTTGGTGATCTCTGAGGTCTTTTCCAACCTGGTCAATTCTGTGTTCTGTATTCTATTCTACCAGTGATTCCCTTCTCAAAACAAGGACAAATCCTAATACTGGTAGCCTGGAGGACCTCAGAAAGACACCCATAGAAATGAGCTCTCCTCACATTATTGTCCCAGAGCAGATGTTTAAGCCTTTGGGAGGGGAGGGGGGTCGTATTTTAATACAGAACTGAATGAAAACCACAGATCTGGGCAGAAAGTGTGGTTGAGAGGATGGGTAGTGACTTGGGAAGCGAGATCCACTGGTGCCTCTCCTGGAAAACAGTTTTTATTTGACTTGAAAAACATGCCAATAACAGAAAGCATAATTCATCCCCTGAAAGTTATGGTTGGCTGCAAAAGAGAACACAGAAAATTTTCCTACTCAGGCTGAAACGTTTTTCTTTTAATTCTCTGGTATTCTCTCTGCAGCATTATAAATTCTTAATTCATGTCTTGGCATGGCTTTGCAGGATCTAGCTGGGCTTAGAATGAGGCCACTTCCAACCTGAGCTGAGATTTTAAGTTACCTTCCACCCTATTAAGAACCACCACGTGTCCAGTGCAGTCCTTCTGCCTTTATGAACCCAGTGGCTTAGGGGGGGGAGAGGGGAAGACTGGAAGGTAAAGAGCCAAATAAATGGGCTTTGGCTGCTGCATGTTGGTTTAAATAGCCCTCAAAAAAACCAACCCACAAACCCAAAAAAACAACCCAAAACCCCATCCTAATATTGTAAACTGACCTGGGTTCCAAGTTGAGAGGATTGCAGATGTAATTTATTTTCTTTCCAGGTAGTTCTCCTCTGCCCACATAGCTCTGGCTGTGATTTAATGTTGAGAGGTTACCTGGAACCTTATGCAATTAGCCACTGGGCAACATAATGAGGTGGATTTCAAAGCCTGCAGAGCCTCCCTCCATTTTCATAGGAAACAAATTCCTGTGAAGGTCCATTATGGTCTCAGAGCTACCTAACCCATCAGCTTCAACTCCCCATGGACTCCCACCATATGAAGAATGCATCTCTGTGGCTTGCTGGGCTTTTCATGAAAGACTTGGGGCTGAAAGGGATCCAAGAATGGAGTTGAGGAAGCCAGATCTGCTTGTGGAGCTGTGTGAGGGGCAGGAGTTCCTGACTGTTCCTTCTCATGATTGGACGTTGCATTTTGCTGGGCATGTCACCATCTTGGCTATTTTCCTGGAGGTATTTAAGGCCAGGCTGGATGTGGCTCTGGGCAACCTGATCTAGCATGAGGTGTCCCTGGCCACGGCAGGGGGGTTGGAACTGGATGATCCTTGAGGTCCCTTCCAACGCTGACAATTCTGTGATTCCTTCTGAAACAGGGGGAGACAAATGCTTTGGAAACTTCTGAGGGAGGGAATGAAAACAAATAGAATAAACCTTTATTTAGAATAAACCAAACCAGGTTGGAAGAGACCTTCAAGATCATCGTGTCCAACCCATCAACCAATCCAACCCACCCAAACAGCTAACCCATGGCACCAAGTACCCCATCAAGTCTCCTCCTGAACACCTCCAATGATGGCGACTCCACCACCTCCCTGGGCAGCCCATTCCATAGCGCAATCACTCTTTCTGTATAGAACTTCTTCCTAACATCCAACCTGAACCTCCCCTGGCGCAGCCTGAGACTGTGTCCTCTTGTTCTGGTACTGGCTGCCTGGGAGAAGAGACCAACCTCTGCCTGTTTACAACCCCCCTTCAGGTAGTTGTAGACAGCAATAAGGTCACCCCTGAGTCTCCTCTTCTCCAGGCTGAGCAACCCCAGCTCCCTCAGTCTTTCCTCATAGGGCTTGTGTTCCAAGCCCCTCACTAACTTCGTTGCTCTTCTCTGGACACACTCCAGCAAGTCAACATCCTTCCTAAACTGAGGGGCCCAGAACTGGACACAGTACTCGAGGTGTGGCCTAACCAGTGCAGTGTACAGGGGCAGAATGACCTCCCTGCTCCTGCTGGCCACACTGTTCCTGATGCAGGCCAGGATGCCATTAGCCCTCCTGGCCGCCTGGGCACACTGCAGGCTCATGTTCATCCTACCATCGACCAGCACCCCCAGGTCCCTCTCTGCCTGGCTGCTCTCCAGCCACTCTGACCCCAGCCTGTAGCTCTGCATGGGGTTGTTGTGGCCAATGTGCAGAACCCGGCACTTGGATGTGTTAAATCTCATGCTGTTGGATTCTTCCCATCTGTCCAGCCTGTCGAGGTCCCTCTGCAGAGCCTCTCTACCCTCCAGCAGATCAACTCCTGCCCCCAGCTTGGTGTCGTCCGCAAATTTACTGATGATGGACTCAGTCCCAGTCCTGTTTTCATTCTTATGGCATCATCTTGGGTCTTTTTGCTTCCTTCACTCCATTAGCAATCAGGATATCACTTAGAATCACAGAATGGATTGGGTTGGAAGGGACCTTCCAAAGCCATGTAGTCCAACCCCTCTGCCGTCAGGGGGTGTTGGACTTGAAGACCTCCAGAGGTACTTTCCAACTCCTAACATCCTGTGACCTGCAACTAGAGCAGGTTTCTCAGAGCCCCAAACACCTGGAATGGTTCCAAGAATGGGGCAGCTACCACATAGGATCATAGAACTGTTAGGATTGGAAGGGGCCTCAAAGATCACAGAGTTCCAACCCCCCCTGCCATGGGCAGGGACACCTCACACTACAGCAGGTTGCTCACAGCCACATCCAGCCTGGCTGCAAAAACCTCCAGACATGAGGCTTCCACCACCTCCCTGGGCAACCGTTGTGCCAGTCTCACGCCCCCCTCATGGGGGCTGACTTCTTCCTAACATCCAATCTGAATCTACCAATTTCTAGTTTTGCTCCATTCCCCCCCCCCCAGTCCTATCACTCCCTGACACCCTCAAAAGTCCTTCCCCAGCTTTCTTGTAGCCCCTTTCAGATACTGGAAGGCCACAAGAAAGTCTCCTCAGAGCCTTCTCTTCTCCAGACTGAACAACCCCGACTCCCTCAGTCTGTCCTCATAGGAGAGGAGCTCCAGTCTTCTGATCATCTTTGTGGTCCTTCTCTGGACACCTTCCAGCACCTCCAGCCCCTTCCTGTAACAGAGGCTCCAGAACTGGACACAGTACTCCAGGTGTGGTCTCAGCAGAGAGGAGCAGAGGGGGAGATTCATCTGCCTTGACCTGCTGGCTATGCTTCTCTTGATGCAGCCCAGGATGGGATTGGCTTTCTGGGCTGCAAGTGCACACTGCTGGCTCATGTTGAGCTTCTCATCCACCAGCACCCCCAAGTCCTTTTCTTCAGGGCTGCTCTCAAGCCAGTTGCTGCCCAGCACATCTCTGGGCAAACTATGTCAGTGTCTCACCATTCTTAGTGGAAAACCTTCCTTCCTTCTTTCTAGTCTAAATCTCCATCTCTTAATTTAAAACCATCACCCTTTGTCCTGTTGCAACAGGCCCTGCTAAAAAGTCTGTCCCCATCTTATAATCCCTTTTTTGGGACTCAAAGGTTTCACTTCCATCTTATAGTCCCTATTTAAGGACCAAAAGGCTTCACTTCCATCTTATAGTCCCTTTTTAGGGTCTGAAAGGCTCCACTTCCATCTTATAGTCCCTTTTTAAGGACCAAAAGGCTTCACTTCCATCCTATAGTCCCTTTTTAAGGACTGAAAGACTTCACTTCCATCTTACAGCCTGCTTTTAAGCACTGAAATTCTCCCCTTCCACTGGAGCATCTACTCTCTATTTTTTTGTTGTTGTGGGACACTTGAATACCCTGAAAACTGCCTTGCTTCTTTAAAACAGTCTCTGCCCCACTCTTCCCAACCCATTCCACATGCAGTATGCAGTGCACTTACCAGGAGTGTGGAGCAGAACTCCAATGCCCAGGACAAATAAGCACAGAGCATTAACTGCGGCTCACTCCTGAGCTGGATGGTGGCTGCATGTTATTACCCTGCTCTCTCAAAGTCAGAGTTCAGACATTTGCTGCACACAGTAACAGGACTTATTCCACAGACTCATAATAAATCTTTATAACCACATGTGGCAGAGTTATAAATATCTGCAAAGGAGCAGGGGGAAAAGCAACCAGCTTACAGAAGGGTGTCTTCATGCCTTTAAGGGTTTGATACTGATTTTTAAGCTCTTTAGAGGATTTTTTTTTCTTGAGATTATAGGGCTGCTTCTTCTCCTCCTGGGAATGTGATATTTCAGAAGGTGAAAGGGAATTATGTGCCCCCAGCATGAGAAGGACATGGAACTGCTGGAGTGGGTCCAGAGGAGGCCACAAAGATAATCAGAGGGCTGCAGAACCTTCCCTATGGGGACAGGCTGAGAGAGTTTGGGTTGTTCAGCCTGAAACAGAGAAGGCTCCAGGGAGACCTTAGAGCAGCCTTCCAGTACCTGAAGAGAGCCTACAACAAAACTGGGGAGGGGCATTTTACAAGGGCTTGGTGTGACAGGGCAAAAGGGAATGGATTGAAGCTTGAGTAGGGCAGATTTAGACTGGAGATTGGGAAGAAATTCTTTCCAGTGAGGGTGGGGAGACACTGGAACAGGTTGCCCAGGGAGGTTGTGGATATCCCTTCTCTGGAGGTGTTCAAGGTCAAGTTGGATGAGGCCTTGAGCAACCTGGGCTGGTGAGAAGTAAGGTCCCTTCCAACCCAACACATTCTACAATCCAGTGAAGCAGTAATACTGACAGAAAGCCTGAAGCAACAGCAAAACACAGTCCCCAGGACTTCAAAACAACCCAGACAACTTCAAAACACAAACTCCTTTAATTATAATGAAGTGAAGAAAACTCTCTCATGCTGAAAGTCATGAAACCCACAAGTTCAAAGCCTTGGTGAAGTACAAATTTGCCAGCTCACAGCCTCATCCTCCACAAGTTCAGGGTTTTCTGCACCTAGCAACAGATTCACAGGCTCACAGGCTCACAGGATGTCAGGGGTTGGAAGGGACCTCAGGAGATCATTGAGTCCAACCCCCTCACCAGAGCAGGACCATAGAATCCAGCACAGGTCTCACAAGAACACATCCAGATGGGGTTTGAAAGTCTCCAGAGAAGGAGACTCCACAACCTCTCTGGGCAGCCTGTTCCAGTACTCTGGGACCCTTACAGTGAAGAATTACCCCCTTGTGTTGAGGTGGAACCTCCTGGGCTGTAGTTTATATTCATTGCCCCTTGTCCTATCACAGGGTGCAAGTGAGCAGAGCCTGTCCCCTCCCTCTTGTCCCCCAGCCCTCAGATATTTGTAAACATTTATCAAATCCTCCCTCAGTCTTCTCTTCTCCAGACTCAGGTTGCCTTGTTTTAGCTTCATCCACCTGCAGAATCAGCTCCTTGATCACATAGATGAGAGAATAGAATAAAGCAGAATAGAATAGAATAGAATAGAATAGAATAGAATAGAATAGAATAGGAATTAACCAGGTTGGAAAATACTATTGAGATCATCAAGTCCAACCTATCACCCAACACCATCTAATCAACTAAACCATGGCACCAAGTGCGTCATCCAGGCTCTTGTTAAACACTTCCAATGATGGTGAATCCACCACCACCCTGGGCAGCACATTCCAATGGCCAATCTCTCTTTCTGGGAAGAACTTCTTCCTAACATCCAGCCTAAATCTCCCCTGGTGCAGCTTGAGACTGTGTCCTCCTGTTCTGGTGCTGCTTGCCTGGGAGAAGAGACCAACCCCCACCTGGCTACAACCTCCCTTCAGGGAGTTGTAGAGGAACCAACAAAAGCTTTAAATAGGAATGAAATAGAGATATATAGTTTTTCTTATTATTCTTAAGGGACTTTTAGCCTTTTTTCTCCTGGGTCAGATGACCCTGAGCATGCAGCATCAGGGCTTGCAGGAGCAAGGATGTGTTTATAGCTGATGGAATTGATCCCTTTTCCCTGCTTAAACCCCTGGTTTGCTTCCAGGAGGTGGGCTGCCCTTGCAGGCTCTCTCCTGGAGGGCCAGACTGTTGTTTTCCCAGTGACAGCTGGTGGTTAATAATAACAAAATGAATGCAACAAAGAGCTCTGCCATGAGGAAAGAGGAGAATCAGTTTCAGGCAAACGCTAGGCAGCAAGTCATGGGATGTTCATAACTCATGACATAGAGATCACTTGCAGAGTAAATGATTTATCACAGGAAAATAAGGCACAGCTCTCTTGCAGGCTGCCTCTCAGAAGCCTTCCAGTCCCTGACCTTCACAGTGTCTCATGAAACATTAAACACAATTTCTGCTTCTGAAGAACAGTTTAGAAATTGGTGAAATAGAATTAAGCAAAGAGAATCAGAGAATCAGGGAATCAGAGAAGCAGAAAATGAGAGAATCAGGGAATTAAGAGAACTGGAGAATCAGAGAATTAGAGAAACAGAGAATGAGAGAATCAGAGAATTAGAAAATGAGAAAATCAGAGAATTAGAGAATGAGAGAATCAGAGAATTGGAGAATCAGATATTTGGAGAATGAGAGAATTGGAGAATGAGAGAATGAGAGAATCAGAGAACCAGAGAATTGGAGAATCAGAGAATTAGAGAACCAGAGAATGAAATAATCATAGAATCAGAGAAACAGAGAATGAGAGAATCAGAGAAGCAGAGAATAGCAGCAGTTGGAAGGAACTTGGAAGGTTAAGTCCAAACCCTCTGCCACATCAAGGGCAACGAGGCTGGTGAGAGGCCTCCAGCACAAGCCCTACGAGGAGAGACTGAGGGAGCTGGGATTGTTTAGCCTGGAGAAGAGGAGGCTCAGGGGAGACCTCATTGCTGTCTACAACTACCTGAAAGGGGGTTGTAGCCAGGAGGGGGTTGGTCTGTTCTCCCAGGCAACCAGCACCAGAACAAGAGGACACAATCTCAAACTGCACCAGGGAAGTTTAGGCTGGAGGTGAGGAGAAAGTTCTTCACTGAGAGAGTTGTTAGCCATCAGAATGTGCTGCCCAGGGAGGTGGTGGAGTCACCATCCCTGGAGGGGTTCAAGAGGGGATTGGATGTGGCACTTGGTGCCATGGTCTAGTCATGAGGTCTGTGGTGACAGGTTGGACTTGATGATCTTTGAGGTCTCTTCCAACCTTGGTGATACTGTGATCACCTAATGCAGGTCACACAGGAACACATCCAAATGGGTCTTGCAAGTCTCCAGAGAAGGAGACTCCACAACCTCCTGGACAGCCTGCTCCAGGGCTCCATTGTCCTTACAGTAAAGAATTTTCTCCTCATGGCGAGATGGAACTTTCTGTGCTCCAGTGTGCATCCATTGCCCCTTGTCCTATCACAGGACACCACTGAAAAGATCCTGGCCCTGTCTTTACACTCACCCCTCAGGTATTTATAGACATTAATAAGATCCCCTCTCATTTTTCTTTTCTCCAGACTAACCAGCCCCAGGTCTCTCAGCCCTTCCTCACCTGACAGATGTTCCAGTCCCTTCATCCTCCTCCTGTATTGGACAGTCTCTAATATATCCTTCTCCCTTTTGACCTGGGGAGCTCAGAAGTGGACACAATACTCCAAATGTGGTCTCATCAGGACAGAGTAGAGGAAAAAGTGGAAACTTTGAAGAGAGGAAGAAATCTGAGTTGGTTTTTTTTTCTGCCTTAACGGGGCAAATTTTACGAGTGTCAGTAAAACGATGATTATTTTGATCACTGTCCCTGGAGGGGTTTAAAAGATATAGATGAAGGGATATGAGGACTAGGGAGGATGGAAAGAAAATAGAAATTAGTAGATTCAGATTGGATGTTAGGAAGAAGTTCTTCCCCAGGAGGGTGGTGAGACACTGGAAAAGGTTGCCCAGGGAGGTGGTAGAAGCCTCATCCCTGGAGGCTTTTAAGCTGGATGTGGCTGTGAGCAACCTGATCTAGCGTGAGGTGTCCCTGCTCATGGCAGGGTGGGTTAGAAATAGATGATCCTGGAGGTTCCTTCCAACCTTAACAATTCTATGATTCTATGATTGAGCAGCAGACTTGATAGAGCTAGAGAAGGGTTGGACTTGATGATCTTAAGACATCAGGAGGAAATTCTTCGCAACAAAAAGAGTGAAATACTTGAACAGGTTACCCAGGGATGTCTCCACCCCTGGAGACATTCAAGATGAGCCTTGATGTGCCCCTGGGCAGCCTGATGGACTTGGAGGTGTCCCTGCTGCCCGCAGGGGGGTTGGATGAGATGACCTCTGAGGGTCCCTTCCAAGCCAATGGAATCTGTGAATCTTGAAGTTCTTTTCCAACCCAAAAAAATCCTGGTTTGTTTTGGTCTTTTGGTGGTGCCCCTTGCTCAAACACAGCTTAAAACCTTGATGCATCTTTGTGCAGAATGGCTTCATCGAGCTCTGGCGTTATGCTAGGCTACCGCTGTACCAAATTCCCTGGGTTTTCTCCCACAAGGGCCAGCGGGGTGGCTGGGATTGTGCCGAGGGAGGATTTACAACACGAGCTGCCTGCCAGGATGCAGCTGAGCTCAGCTCTTGTTTAAAATGATAGCTGGTTGTGTTTTATCCCCCCAAAAAATTCCCAGTAATAGGAGCAGGGTGGTGCGTGATGTTTTTCATTTCACAGAGGACATTGTCAGCGCTGCTAACAGGCAGGAGAAAGCTGTGCTTCAGTCAGCTGGGTGGAGAAAATACTCTTAAAAGGGCCTTTTTAAGCAAAACTCAATTTAAGGAGGACATTGAGACACTTGAACGTGTCCAGAGAAGGGCAACAAGGCTGGGGAGAGGTCTGGAGCACAGCTCTGTGAGGAGAGGCTGA